>NC_136498.1:110245321-110247821 GCF_053919585.1 Euprymna scolopes | reverse complement strand
ACATTGTTTTCGTAGAAATGTTTTCAATCAATAAAAGCAAACATTTAAAATAATTTATTAGTTCAATGAAATAAACTAATGAAATTTGAAGGAAAAAAATGTGTAAAGTTTAAATACAAAAAATCCATTTTTTCTAATTTGTAAATTAGATTAAGAAAACCAAATATTTCAAATTTAGAATTCGATTTTAAAATCTTATTTTAATTGGTAAAAACAAAATTAGATTTCATATAAAATGTAAAATGTGATGCTGATGCATGATGGAATGAAAAACTTTTAATATTTTTGAAAATTTTTATCAAGTTTAGCATTCAATATTTTGAAATTTTGAAAGGAATTTAGCATTCAATATTTTGAAATTTTGAAAGGAATTTAGCATTCAATATTTTGAAATTTTGAAAGGAATTTAGCATTCAATATTTTGAAATTTTGAAAGGAATTTAGCATTCAATATTTTGAAATTTTGAAAGGAATTTAGCATTCAATATTTTGAAATTTTGAAAGGAATTTAGCATTCAATATTTTGAAATTTTGAAAGGAATTTAGCATTCAATATTTTGAAATTTTGAAAGGAATTTAGCATTCAATATTTTGAAATTTTGAAAGGAATTTAGCATTCAATATTTTGAAATTTTGAAAGGAATTTAGCATTCAATATTTTGAAATTTTGAAAGGAATTTAGCATTCAATATTTTGAAATTTTGAAAGGAATTTAGCATTCAATATTTTGAAAGTTTGAAAGGAATTTAGCATTCAATATTTTGAAATTTTGAAAGGAATTTAGCATTCAATATTTTGAAAGTTTGAAAGGAATTTAGCATTCAATATTTTGAAAGTTTGAAAGGAATTTCTCTTACAGAAAATCATTTAAACTGGCTTTCAAATTTTTAACAAATCCTCATATAAAAGTTTTTGTACACCCAATAATTTTATGAAGTTAAAACATTTCCTCAACAACAATTGGTTTGATAACAATTTAGTTTTATTAATAATTTAATGATATCAAAATAATTAAATTGAAGTATCAAACCCCTATTAAAAATAATTTAGTAGCAAAAAAATCTAGCATGGTTAAAAGAAAAAACAAAATTCAAGTAAAAAGACGATTGGGCAAAATTCTAGCAGTTTATTTATTATCTTGAGAAAAAGAATTTGATTTTAATTTCATAAAACTTCTCAATTAAAGATAAAATAGAATCCATTCAAAAACAAAATTGAGCAAAAATGACAAACGCAGAAAATATGGAAGCAAACAAGAAAATCAAATAGAAAAAAAAAATCTTTCATAAATATTTTGTTCCTTTTTATTCACACAACTTTTTCAATCAAAACTTTCAAAAAGTTCTTTGAATAAAATAATAATTTAAATATTAATGATTCTTTTTTTTGTTTGATTTTGTTGTTTGCTTCTATATTTTTGCGTTTCCCACTTTTGGATTTATTTTTTTTCTCAACATTGTTAGATTTAATCTGGATGTGTTCATCTACACACATGTGCATAGGTTTATCAGAGACCGTTTTATCATAATTCTTTGGTATGGCTGAACATATAAGTGTTTCAGACTGAAATTTAAACCAATCATTTTTTTTTTGACAGCCCAAACTCTTATCTACTGCACCTTTGACACAAACAAGAATGGAAATTTTACCATATATATATATATATATATATATATATATATATATATATATATATATATATATATATATATATATATATATATATATTCCAGGTAGAAAGATATCCAGAAATTGATAATAATTGAATTTCAACAAGGGTTATTGATAGTGCTCAATCAAAGAGTGCAAATTATATATTTTTTTTATTCATTATTTAAATACAGTCATATCTTTCTACGATGTGCAGATCATTTCAATCATAATTGATCTCATCAGGCAAAAAGATATTTTCTCTCCTCTTAAATTGAAAATTGTCTTGTACCCCTTTTCAATTTTTGGATTTTAAAATTTTCTTGCCTGATGAGATCAATTATGATTGAAACGGTCTGCACATCGTAACAAGATATGATTGTATTTACATAAAGAATAAATATATACTTAAATTATTAAAATTTTCTATTGTATATATTACATAAGCTAATATGCAGTATTTTATTTAAATACTATGCGTTAGTGTCTGTTGGGAATATCTGTTTCATATGGTCATCCTGGATATAGGAGAAAATTTAGCTCAGATTAAACCTTCAATATCAAGAGGGACTGATAAATCTTTGTGATGAGCAGTCAGATGAACGGATTGATGAAACTCTAATATATCCAACTGACACCAATGTATACTATTTAAATAAAATAATTATATATGTATATATTGTTTTATGTATCTACATAAAATTTTATGTGAATATTTTCATTCTCATGAGGATTTTTACAGCTGTTCCCTGATGAACTCTCATATAGATGAAATGCAGAAAATTCTGTCTAACTTAATTGCTATATATATATATATATATATATATATATATATATGGGTTTATGTATG
>NC_136498.1:110065321-110232821 GCF_053919585.1 Euprymna scolopes | reverse complement strand
ATGTCCCCTCTCGCCAAACTTTCACAAGAAACACTCGTCTAGCTGTAAACACTATCAATAATTCCCCCCACTCTTTATCTGTGCCTAAACCTAAACGTAGATTTCATGAACAAAGCTTCTTTCTTAGAAGTGCACGCCTGTGGAACTGTCTTCCGTTTTCCTGCTTTCCAGCTGACTACCATATGGTTATCTTCAAGTCCAATGTAAACAAGGTCTTGATAAGCCGTTCCAGTTAAGTTAACAAATTTACTGAATTTCCATTACTGACAATTACTATATGGTCCAATTGACTACTGTACACTCTTTAACCCTTATCCTCGAGTGGCCCCCTGGGCCTTGATAGTGGTGATGCCTATGTAAAAAAAAAAAAAAAATTTCTTTGATCTCATCGATATTGATATCATGCAGAGTAAAACGCCCCCCCTCCGCTCCTCCTCGACCCAAATGCCACTCTTGGAATTGTTAATAAAATTTACAATCCTTTCTCCACTACAATCATATTTGGTACAAATCAACTTCAGTATATGCCTGACTTGTCCACCGAGTTTCAGTAATGCATGTCCAACAGTCTTTGTTTTATTGAGAGGCACACCTGGATACAACATACAAAATTGTCATTAACTTGGATGTACTCCTATCTTGTCACTGTTCTGATTTGGGCCGTAATGACTGTCTTTTAGTTTAGGAATTGTTTGAGGATTGTTTTCAAATACATTATCTTTTGCGATAACTCCTGATAAAAATTTGGGTGAGTTAAAGTCCGGTAAATATGTAGCTCATTTAAGACACATCTACTACTGATGAGACGATCACCAAAGTATCCTCACATATCATTGAATGCTGTTTTCCTGTAATTTAATGATTGCTGTTGATTATTTGTGCATTTTATAGGCTGATGTTAGCAATAATGATATCTGATTTGATTGAGCTGACGGCTAACAGTCTTCATTTAAACTAGAAGATTCAACTGTCAATTTAACTCTATACTTTGCTAATAGTCTAATGTCTTTTTTACTGACTGTATGTCTGTGTCAGTAAGTTTAGAAGTTGCAATCCTTTATCTGTATAAGAGTCAAGTATGTCCTAAAATGAATACAGTAGCTGCTTGGTGCTTCCTATCTTGTCTTGATGGAGTTCAAAACCAGCTTCAAAACTTAATAGGTGATGTCCTATGAAAAAAAAAAAAAAAAAAAGTTTTTATGCTTCAAATTCTTTATGTCTTCAAATATTTATTCATTGGGTTTGGTTTGTTTTAGAGAAGAAAGTTGTTTTTATTTTATTTATTTTTTTTGGGGGGGGGGGGCTTTGCAGAACATGATTGAGTTTTGCAAAGGGCAAGGAAGGAAATAAAAAGCAATAACTAATGTTTGGTGCATTTTTTTGGTTAGGAGGCTGATATCTTCAGACAGTCTTATCTGGTAACACCAGGTAAGGAAAATGAAGATTTTTGATTACTAATAAAAGATGGGTGGAGGGGCATTTTGAAAATTATTTCCAAAGTTTTCTTTCAACAACCATTCATCAAGGCAGTAAAATTATCATTTAAATTAAATTGAACATAAGTAATATATATATATATATATATATATATATATATATATATATATATATATATATATATATATATATATAAAATGCATGTGTGTATGTTTATATATTTGCCTGTATAGGATTCACTTCAAAACTTATTAACCAATCATTATGAATTTTTTAGCAAATAATTATTATAGCAAGGCTATGAATTTGCTGGTACTAGCATCAATTGAAACTGCATTGTATGAAAACATATATATATATATATATATATATATATATATATATATATATATATATATATATATATAAAGAACACAAAGATTGTAAATTCTAATTTACAACAATTTTTTTTCTGCATTTTTTTCTGCATTTTCATAAACTCTTTACATTAACTTTTTTCATATATGATTCGTTTTCATACAATGCTGTTTCAATTGATGCTAGTACCAGCAAATTCATAGCCTTGCTATAATAATTATTTGCTAAAATCTTTCCTCTAATGAAAAGGAAGCATTTTTTTTTAACTTAGCAGATTAAGAAAATCTTAATATTTCTTTTTGGATATCCTTTCGAACAATAAATTCTTGTAATTTATAATTTACAGTCTTGCTACCTTTGCATTAAAACTAAAATTATAGCACACATTTTTCACACTAATGCTTAGAAGTGATGTTTGAAAAAATTCATAATGATTGATTAATAAGTTTTGAAGTGAATCCTATACAGGCAAATATATAAACATATTATATATATATATATATATATATATATATATATATATATAAAAGCTTTGAGGAGGAATTTACTAATCAAGGAAAAAGCAAATTCCAAAACCAAATATAAATATAGTTATTTATATCTTAATCCCAACCAAATGAAAAAGCTCAATGCATTCACTGACAATAGTAGAGCTTACGATAAATAAGAACAGAGCTGTAAAGTAGAAATTTACAAAAAAAGTTTTTATTATTCGGCAGAATACTCCAAGGCTTATATATATATATATATATATGTGTGTTAGAATGATTAACAAAGGCACAAATATTTTCGATTTTGAATTTTGATGTAAAAAATGCGATGCTTTTAATTGTTTTGCTTTTGTTTATTTTCATTATAAACGTAATTTTCTATAGCAGTGCTGATGATAAAATGATAAATATTTATTGATTTTAAATTATCAGTAAAACTAAAATCTATATATCTCTGCTTGCAAATGTATTTTTACGGTAAACGGAAAATACAAAAACGATTACAAAACCATGATTTAATTAGCTAAATATTTAGAGCTTTGATAAGAATAGGAATTGGAAATTTAGAATAGAATTGGTGTTTGTATCGCAATCTGTGGAACAAATATTGGAATCTTTCCATCACTATACATGTACGCACACACACATACATATACACACATACATATACATATACACACACACACGTACATATACATATACACACACACATATATATACACCCACCCACACACACATATATATACATATACACACACACATATATACACACACACACACATACACATATGCACACACACATATATACACATGCACACACATGTATATGCACATACATGCACACACATGTATATGCACATGCATGCACATATATGTACATAACTTTTAGCTTTTAACATTGCTCCTCTGATGAATTCTAGTTGAAAGAAATTTTTACCAGGAGACAATTAGTTGAAATGAACTAGCTTTTATTAGCCATAAAAAAAAATGTCCACCCATCAACATTTATGGTGTAAAATTCTTGTACAAATTTTTCTCCAAAAACAAGTAGCTAAAGAATGTCCACTTGCATAATATACACAGTGGTGTAAGAGTTTCAACACAGTTCTTCTTCTTCTTCTTCTTCTTCTTCTTCTAATATAAAATTTAAAAAAAGTGTTTAAACTTCTTTCAACTATTTCCTTCCTCTGGAGAAACATGATTTTTGCACATCTTACACTTTTACTTTTTCTTGGTTTTAATTTCTTGTGTGATGTCTTTTAATATTTGTAAAATTCTTTCTTTGCTATTATCTTTTCAAATATTTTCTATTTTTTCTTCATATTACTTACCTTAAGAAAGTCTTGAAATTGAGACAAAACGTTAATGAATATTTAAACGATTTTCGATTTTCCTATATATTTTTTACATATATGTATATATGTAAAAATGTTTACATTTTATATATATATATATATATATATATATATATAGGTGGTACAAAAGCCTGGACAGAGAATCAATTCATCATTGAGCAATACACCAAGTATTTGGATTGATACCTACTTTTTCTACTCAACAGCAACATGATCTTTTGTCATACAAAATTCGCCATAGGCAGGCCAAACCGGCTTCCTCCGAAGGAGGAAGTGTCAAGGAAATATTAAATTCACAGACGGTCCCTAGTCGCCTGTACACGACCGTTACATATATTTGAACAAAAAGTTGTAATTTATGGTGTGATGTTATTTTACTGATGTTTGTAAATTTTTTTGCTAGTTTTATTAAGATTATTAAAATTAATATTATCATTAAGATTAATATTATTATTAAGATTTATATTATCATTAAGATTAATATTATTATTAAGATTTGAGAATGTTCCTATAATGAAAAAATATCAACTGAAATGCAGGAATTTTTAATGGCTAATGACGTCCAATCTATTTCTTTTGAAATTTGTTCTCCAAATATTTAACACATCATTGATGGAATCCCAAGCTTCTTTCTTAGAACTGCACGCTTGTGGAACTCTCTTCCGATTGCCTACTTTCCAGCTGACTATAATTTAATTGTCTTCAAGTCCAATGTAAACAAGTTCTTAATGAACCTTCCCCCCTAAGTAATCCAATTTACAAAATTCCCACTACTTACTACGCTATAATCAAATTGACTAATGTATATCCATTAACCCTTATCTTCGAGTGGCTCCGGGCTTTGATAATGGTGATTCCTGTGTAAAAAAAAAAAAACACATATCTTGCAGAATTCCTAAGAGTATGGTTTGTAGGCGAGATAATAAATAAAATAACGAAAATTACATGATTAAAATTTTGTTAAAAAATCTAAATACTCTATATAGTTGCTTTTGCATATCTTGCCACTTTCTTCCGAACTATTTTTTACAATATTAATTTGTTATAAATTATAGATATTTTCTTTTACTGATTTCATGTATCCATATAAAATTTTATGAAGTGATATAACATTTTATGTATCAATTTTCAGTATTTACTTCAACAGATCTCAATGTGTGAGAAAAGCTAGGTCGTACGTTATGAAAATATATAGCAATTAATCTATATATAATTTTCGACGTTTCATCCCCCCCCCCCATAATGAAACGTCACAAAAGTGATATGATCCATTTCTATTTGCACATACTATATTACATCTTTGTGTGTCTATATATGCTGGTTCATTATTTCTATTATATTTTTTTCTTTTCTTTTTTTTAAATATCAATTTTGATATTTTGTTATTGACTTTATTTGTGAACCTTTAAAAATTAACTGGATCTATTTCTGAACCTTTAAAAATTAACTGGATCTATTTGTGAACCTTTAAAAATTGATTGACTTTATTTGTGAACCTTTAAAAATTGATTGGATTTATTTGTGAACCTTTAAAAATTAACTGGATCTATTTGTGAACCTTTAAAAATTGATTGACTTTATTTGTGAACCTTTAGAAATTGACTGTATTTATTTGTGAACCTTTAGAAATTGACTGTATTTATTTGTGAACCTTTAAAGATTGACTGTATTTATTTGTGAACCTTTAAAAATTGACTCCATTTATTTGTGAACCTTTAAAAATTGACTCCATTTATTTGTGAACCTTTAAAAATTGACTCCATTTATTTGTGAACCTTTAAAAATTGACTCCATTTATTTGTGAACCTTTAAAAATTATAATTATATATATATATATAATGTGTTTGAATAAATCATGTGATCATTTCTATTTGTATCTAATAAATTTTGTTTTAATTTGGTTTCATTACGCAAATATTTTATCAGAATCAACATTTATGATAAATCTGCAGAATCTTAATCATGAAAAAAAAATGAACTCTTATATAAGGTTGGTGCAAAAATAATGTCGTTTTTTTACTTGAAGTTGAACGTCAAAAAAACATTATTTTTGCACCAACCTAATAAATATTTCTTTTCTTACTGGATTTCAAAGAAAACCGTTCTAGTAAAATAATCCCCTTTGTTTTTGTTTAAATATTTAATCCATTAAAAAGAAAAACAAATGAATCTTAAGATTGTTTTGGTTGAATTTTCCCAAAATTTCTGTAGTTCTTTTGTGATTTTTAATATTTTATTTGTATAAATATTACAAGAACTGCTAATTGTTCAAAATGGAATATTTATTTTGTAGGAAGGAACGTATCAATGACAACAATCGAGAATTCAACTAACTTAATTTTGTAAAAAATACAAATGATAGTATTGTTTTCGTTTATTTTTTTTATGAAGAAGCCATTTTGAAGAGCCAAATTATTAAATAATCTTTAAAATTAAATTAAATAATCTTCATTTTTGTTCGTTTGCCTAATCGTTTTATGTTTCAATTGGAAATGTAATGGAAACGGCACTAATCCTATGTGGGTTTAACCGGCTTTCTACAAAGGAGGAAGTTCCATGGGCGTATGAAATTCATAAGCGGTTCCAAGTTGCATGTTAGTGAAGATAACAACGTTAGGTTTTTGCAACTCTTGCAGGGAGGTGTCAACGTCCTCCTACATACAGCGCCTGGAATTCGCAAATTGGTCACCCCTCTGGTACTGACTAGGCTTAACGTTGCTTAACCGGTGTGTCAACGTGATTATGCCGTATTGTTTCAATTGCATGAAATTGAATTCAGCCGTTATGCAATTTATAAACAATCCAATGTACACATGCATCGGAAGTTGAGTAAAGTAATCTGAAGGACAATAAGATTCCCAAGTAAAAACCTTGGGGTTACTGTCTTGTAACTTGCATGTCTCTTTCTTTTTTACATAGGAGTCACCACTTATCAAGGCCCAGAGGCCACTAGAGGATAAGAGTTAAAGAGTGTACAGTAGTCAAAGGGATAATGTACAGTAGTTATTTTGTCCTTTTAATCTTCACATTCCATGAGCAATGTTTCTGACAAAGGTGGAAGAACTGCTGTTTTTTAGGTCAGAATTTATTCATCTTATACTTATTTTTGGTTAGTTTTTTTATCTTTTTTTTTTTTTTTTTTAGTGTTTTCATGCCTTGTCTCACATAATAAAAAAAGATACTAACTTATAAATTTTTCAAGGCTTTTAAAGTGTATGCAAAACTGCAAGTTCATTACGCCTGCTTTTCGTTTTTTTTTTTTTTAAGACAAAGAAAGAGTTTTATTTAAGTCCCTCATGTCTCTTTTATTTTTCACTAATAAACATTGGCTGAATACGAATCACTAATATTTTTGTGAAATTAAAAAAAAACCCTAAAATTCTATTAAAAGTTTGATTTACTTCTGTTTATAATGACTTGTTATAATGTGAACGTAACTGACAGTTTTGTTTATGGAAGTCTTTTCGTCAAAGGCCAGAAACCTGTTGATAAAATGAAAATTATAATCACACTTTATTTGCACTACTGTTCTCTTTGTGGATATTATTTCTCCAACGTTTCGGACGATGTAACCTCCAACTTTAGGTGAATTTTGTTGAACTCTAGAATCTCAAGGTAATTTTAAATGGAACCGTTTATTTAATCCACGGTGGTTGCTTGTTCTCGTTCTTTCAGCCATGATTGGGTAGAAGTGTTGAGTAATTTGTAATTGTATTCTTAGTAATACCTGCACTGAGGATTGAACCTTCAACCTTCAGAATACTGTCACTTAGAACCTATTAATATTAATACCTAGCACTTATGTTAGACTACAGGTTCTAAACCATAAAGGTTCAAAAATGCACCCGAATGAGATCAGGGGTTACATCGTTTGGCATGTAGGAATAGCATCCAAGATGAGAACAGTAGTGCGAATAATACAAGTTACCAATCCTCATCTCAAAAATTTTAAAACATAGCCACATTTTTAAATTTAGATAAAGTTGCTTTTCTTTTTATATATCTAGTTTTTAAATGTGAAGAATTCATTGTTAACCGAGAAATGCATTTTAAATTGCAACAAAAGCGTATGTGGATTAACCATATCTATCTATCACTGTATTTCTATCTACCCCCTCTCTCTATCTCTATCTCTCTATCTTTCTCTCTCACACACACACATATATATACTCAATTATTTATTTACTTGTCCATTTAAGAAATGACTCTAACAACGCCCCCCCCCAATATATAAGAGATATAATATATCTCCTTTTAATATATATATATATATATATATATATATATATATATGAATGTGTGTGTGAGAGAGAGAGAGAGAGTTTCAGTAGATTTACATCCAGGAGACTAAAACTATACAACCATATATATATATATATATATATATATATATATATATATATATATATATATATATATATGCGTATGAAAAATATTTCATAATATAAATTGTCTCTGCTGGACCATATAATTCTTTGCAAAGTATGAGAGTCATTCCAAAAGTAAAGCCTCTTTTTTCTTGTTTTTTTTTTTTTTTTTGTTTTTAACTTAGAAAAAATTGAAGAACTACGAAGACAGAAGTGGTACCATTAAGATGAGATGAGTGCCCTCTTGTGCTCCGGAATTTATTCTTCTACAAAGTCACTACCATTCTCAATGCACTTTTGCCAGCGATGAACAATGCATGGGCATCAGGAGTATGCTTTGTCATATGAAGGTCACTCCAAAAATAAAGCCTCCTCTTTTTTTTTTTTTCTTTTTAAATTTGAAGAGCCACAAAGACGAGAATGGTACCTTTTGTGCTCCAGAATTTATTTTTCTATATATATTTTTCTAGTCATCATCATTCTCTGTTCGCTTTTGCCAGGAATTCAATGAGGTACCACTGCTTCTTACGTACATTCATGACAAGGGTTGCTTTTTTAGTTTCACACTGCCAATATCTGCAACATAGATATGAAATGTTCAGTCATTAATGCATAAATAAGCTCATCATAACAATGCAATTTGCAATCCCTGTTGATCTATTCGAACGGGATAAAAAAATATACACCACTCATATGTTATTATACTGCCAACTAGCCTGGGTGTTGCCCGGCGTTGCCCAGAGGTGTGTGTTGAGCAAAAACAAAAGTAGTAGTAGTAGACAAGCAGGCTCGAACCCATGACGTGAAGACAGAAAAGAAAGTGGTGCGTGTAGGGTATTGGTTGAGCAAAAAAAAAAAAAAAAAAAATAGGAGTATAAAGCGGGCTCGAACTCGTAACGTGCCAGATAAAAAAGAGGTGGAAAAAAAAAAAAAAAACTGTACAAAGGTCTTGTTTTTAATCCTTCAGGGAGACTAACTGCCCTCCTCACCAAACAAGTCTGGTGGGGGAACCAGTTTAGTCGCCGGTGACCTGACCATGAGGCTGGTAGTACTGGGTTACATGGTACCAGTAGCATATGACATGACCTGACACAAACAAACATACATACATACATATATTTAAACAGACAGGTGAGATTTATATAATGCCAATCATGAATAAATATTGGCTAGTCAAAAACACATTCTGATTTGACAGCTTAAAAACTACTTTGGTTTCTCCACCAGTAAGCCAGACATTTTGCAAAAGAAAAATGTGTTCTCTTTGAAAGTATTTATTTGATTCCCCTACGAGAGCAAAATGTGACACAAGGTTGTTTTTAAATGGGGGGGGGGTGCTTCTCAAAAGGGGAGCACTCTTGTAGTAAGCAAAATTACAAATTGCCTTAGTATAGAATGGTTTCCTCTAAGGACAAATTAACTTAAATGTAGCATCAGAACAGATACTACACTTGAATCTTTAACTGAAGGCCAGAATGTGATGGTTTTTGTATTAATATATACCATAGAACACCTTTTTTTTTCTTTTCTTTTCTTTTTTTTGCCTTGTTTTTGTGGACCATATGTTACTTAATCAATTCACAAGGTCTATATCTTATTGCTTCTTAAAGCGTGGGGTCCGACAAGACAACTTGTTACATTCCGTGAGTCGTATAGATATTTGACAAAGAAGAAAAGAAGCCGATATAAGTCCGTGGTATATTTGTTTGTTATTCATTCAACTATGACTGTTGTAGAAAAAACAACAAAAAAACGAAACAGCTTGTATCATGTCTTAATCACTCATAACACTTCATTGATCTTTATTTTCTTTCCGTGCTGTTGTTGTTGTTGTTGTTGTTGTTTTTGTTTTTTTTTTCCAGCTGTTTCTTTCTTTTTTTTTTCTTCACGTCCTCTCCAGCAGAAAATGAAGCCCTTAAACCTAACTTTTATGCAGCAAACTTGATTTGCACTTTTCTGCAAGTTTGTGCAATTTTCAATTTAGTCTTTGCTTCCTTTGTTCCAGCTCGTTTGACTCGTTGGTCTAGTGGTCTTCACCTAGTTTCTGTTTTGATACCTCGTTGTAATACAGCTTCTTATTCCAGTAGCTTCTTACTACATACTGCAAGATTTTGGAACTCCCTTTTTTTTTCTTTACATAGGAGTCACCACAGCAAGGCCCCGAGGCCACTCGAGGATAAGGGTTAATGAGTGTACAGTAGTCAATGGGAAAATATTGTACTAATCGTTAGTAGTGGAAATTTGGTAAATTGGATTACTTAAGAGGACGGCTCATCAAGAATTTGTTTACGTTGGACTTGAAGACGACTAAATTGTAGTCAGCTGGAAAGCAGGTAAATGGAAGAGAATTCCACAGGCGTGCAGTTCCAAGAAAGAAGCTTTGTTCATGGAATCTACGTTTAGGTTTAGGCACAGAAAAAGAGTGGGGGAAATTATTGATAGTGTTTTCAGTTAGACGAGTGTTTTTTGTGAAAGTTTGATGAGATGGGACCATAGATTGGAACCCAGATGAGCACTTGCCATGAAAATCTCTTGTGTGAGGAAGAGGTTGCAGGGGAGAGAAAAAGGCATCCCCCACTAAGTTACAAAGTCTATTTTGAACTCTGTCAAGGTAGGATAAGATCTTTCTAGCAACTCCTGCCCATATGTGGCAATAATACTCGATTCTTGAACGTACCTGGCTCTTATATAGGTAGATAATTGCATCAGCAGTAAGATATCTACTGTAGTGGTAGAAGGATCACACCATTTTTCCAGCAACCTTGGCAACAGATTTGATGTACGTGATCCATTTCAGATCTTTTTACTCACTGTTTTCAAGACTATGGTCAATAGGTATTTGCAATAATCATCTTTATTTCTTAAGTTTTTACATCAAATACCTTCATGTCATGTCTCAAGCGATTTCCATTAAAAAAAAAAAAAAAAGAAGAATACTCCAAACTTGTCTGGCCATTCTTGAACATGATGGTTCCAAATGATTCCTTTTCTGTATTCATAAAATTAGCAGGAAAACCTAATGTTGTTCACGATTAATGAATCCTATGCCCTTCTGCATTTTACTCATAACACTATATTACTTTTTTTTTTTTTTGCTGTTATTTATTTTGCATGTTAATTTATGTAAATTTATTGCCTTTAACCTCCTTGAGGCACTCCGAGCATGGTTTTGGAAAATAAATGTAATCAAAGTTTTAAGAGAACATGTAGAGATAAGAGACCACTTCCATTGTCTTCCTGGAAAATTGTACATATGAATACAACTTAAAGTTTTATGTACATTCTCTAACCTGTCTATAATCCACGCACACATTTCAATTCATATATTGAAACAACTGCATGCGTATGTCAACATTACTTTCATTGAATTAGATGTTGAATTCTTTCTGTTTATTTTTTATTATTATTAATCAAATACTCATTGAAATCAAGAATGCAACAGTGGGAAATAGAATAAGATTAAAGAAAACAATAATTTACAAAATTAAATCCACTAAAATACATTTTGCTTTCTTCATAGACAATTCGGCCATCAGTTCAAACGTATGTTAATAGTTTAAAAAAAAAATGTTTTTTTTTTTATCTAGGCATAACCACTTATCAAGGCCCAGAGACCACTCGAGGATAAGGGTTAAGAGTGTACAGTAGTCAATTGGACAATATAGTAATCGTTAGTAATGGAAATTCAGTAAATTTGTTAACTTAAGTGGAACGACTCATCAAGAACTTGTTTACGTTGGACTTGAAGACAACCATATTGTAGTCAGCTGGAAAGCAGGAAAACGGAAGACAACTCCACAGCCGTGCAGTTCTAAGAAAGAAGCTTTGTTCATGGAACCTACGTTTAGGTTTAGGCAACACTTAAAAATTTTTATGTTAATTCAGAAGAATTTAACTGTTGAAATGGTCTTAAAATTCTTAGCAAAACCTCAAATATTTAAGTATTTATAGTTTTTGGAAGCTGTTTATATTGAAGTATTTTTTATACATGGATTAAAACAATATTTATAACTTAATGAATTATAAGTTTTATAATAATTTGATTTGATTAATAATTTACTGACCAAACATAGTTGTAATAATTAAATCAAACTTAAAACTTCTCATTAAAAAAGTTGGTAAAAAAACATGGCAGTAAAAAGATTCCCGGACAATGCCGGGTAGATACAGCTAATCTAATTATAAGCATTGTCTCTGTTTCAATATCAATATGTCTAACTATTCGGTTGTGTTTAACACAAAAGGGAGATAATTCAATATTATATTCCAGCAACAGCTGACTGATGCATTATTTGTAATGTAAATACAATGATAAAGTTTTTTTTTTTCTTTTTTTTTTAATTCCAGGTGAATTTAAGTATAAATGTTATGTTGGGAACCCAAATTTGCAGGAGTTTTGTTTCATAATGTTTTACAAAATATGACATTTTTTTTTTTTTGAAGTAAATTCTTTATCTAGATATGTATGTGTAATTTGTAGCAAAAAATATGTTTGTTGCTATATATTTCTATCCATTCTGCAACGACATCATGCCAAGCAGCGGCAGTTCTTGGAATATTAATACTGTTTGTAAATAAAACAATTGCTTTTTCTTTTTCCTAGTGATTTCAATTATAAGTTTAGTTGAGAGGCAAGGAAGAACATATGTCGTTAATGTGTACACCTATCTGCATGTTACTAAAACTGGATATTGTTATCTTGCTTTTCTTTTTTTGTTTGTTTGTATCTTGTTATACCTTGCACACTAGATGAAGTCGCAATAATTTGGAAGAAAAATAGTGTGGGGGCGGGGGCGGGTATCGAAACTTTTATTTTGATAATTTCATAAACATGTATTTCTTATAAAATTTCAAATGAAATAAAAACTTATTTTTTTAGTTTTGTTATTAAAAGTGCAAATTATTAATTGTCTCGGCTTCAATATTAATATGTCTAATGATAGATTAGTTGTGTTATTTTTATCTGTATAATTTAAAATTTGATTGTATGCTTTACAATAATATCTTTATATTCTATTTGATTTCAATAAATCGCTTCACAATAGAAAATACTGAAGAACAATAAAAGTGAAGGAACTGATTTGCGTTGTCACCACTTCCGGTAACGCTACGCCAAAACTTAGGAAGTACGTTAGCTGACTATAACCACATTATTTCATGCATTTGGTCTTTGGTAAGAATAGCCTGATGGCACCCACCCCTCTACAAACTTGAGAGCACATACAACACCTGATCTTACCATAGAGTCAACTATTTTAGTACTGGTCAAGCTCTATGTTGCTTAACTTTGGTGATCTGACAGGAACCGACGAGACAACATGATTATGCCATATATGAGCGGGGGAGGGGGAGAAATATTTAATAACACACGCACGCACACACACGCACACACACACACACTCACATACTCAAGCAAATATTATTAGATGCAAAGGAGACACTGCTTTATGATTCTTTTTTTTTTTTTTTTTTTTGATTTTCCATATAATCTTTTTTGTATCAAAGTCAAAAATATTAATAAAAGTTCCATAGTTGTTGCTGTCACGAGCGCTTTAATATTTTTGACTTTCATACAAAAAAAGATTATACGGAAAATTGAAAAATTAAAAAAAAAGAATCATAAAGCAAAGTGTCTCCATTGCATTTAATAATGTTTGCTTGAATGAAAAAATGTTGCCTAAATATACCAATAAACAAATACTGGCCTGATGATTCACAAAAAATGATTTGGTATGTATTTATTAGTATGACAAAATATATTTTACTAGTTATAATTATACAGTTTTTTTTGGAGGGGGGGGGGGTCTTTACTTTCATTTTTCTTTTGTTTTTTAAATTTTTTTTTAAATAAGTTAAAAAAAAAATTTTTTTTTAATTGGATTTTAAAATTAAGTAATTCAACCAAATTGTTTAAAAAAACAGAACTAATTGTTATTTATAAATTTTGTTTCAATTTAATAAAATAGTAATTGGACACAAAAAGCTTCCCAAACTTTCAATCTTTTAATAAAATGAGGATTTACTAAGAATTTTTAAGACAAAAATGATTTTCTATTCAACGGCTTAAAGGTTTCCACATTTTCTTTAAATGTCAAATCGTCATGAAGTAAGTATACATACTTTTTTTTTTCTCCAACTATTACCAAACAATTGAGATGACTGACTTGTATGAAGAAATTGAAATGCATTATGGTGGATTTAATTTTATAGTTTTATAATAGGTCGTTTGTAGAATATGAGGACTAACGAACAAAATGCAGGAAACGAGTTTTGGTAGCTTCGTAACTTTTGCTTCCCTTGTTTTGTTCTTTAGTTTTCATATTCCATGAGTGATGTTTCTGACAAAGAGGGAAGAATTGCTGTTTTCTGGATCAGAATCTATTCCATCTAACACTTATCATTTTATAGATTTTTTTATTTTATTTATTTTTTTTTTAGCTCCTTATATCAAGTGGCTCCATGTCTTGTCTGGAGCGATTTCCATAAAAACAGGATTTTGATAATTTCATTTTATTTTCATGAATTAAATGATTATGTGATAAATTTCACATGTCAACATGGCTTTAATAATTATACATTGGATTATGTTTGCTTTATTTACTACTAGCGGGGAGTCCCCGGCATTGTCCGGGTGTCTAGAGGTTTTATGGTAAGGTAAGCCTCTAAAAAAAAAAAAAAAAATTCCAAAACGCTGTAAAAAAAAAAAAAAAAAAAAAAAATAGTAGCGAGTACCTGGGCGAGTGGGGGGGAGTAGTAGGCAGGTGGGCATGCTCGAACCTGTAATACTAAGAGGGAAAGGAAGTGAAAAAAAAAAGAGAATGGTTTAGTCGCTGTGCCCACAGCGACATACGACGTCGTTGCTGTTCGAAATAAGCTTAGTCATTGCAAGGCGTATGATGACTTAAAAAATCTCAGCGAAAAAAGTGACCCCTCCTTGTAAAAAACGGCCCAGTTGACGGTCAAAGCATTAATGTTTTTGGTCAATTTTCGAATATTTGTCTTCCAAGTGACTGAGCTTTCAAACAATACCAATTTTGTGAAAGTGTTGGTCACGTGTGTCAAAAGTTTTTGGCAGACATACAAACACACACACACGCATTTTGTCTTTTATATTACAGAAGAGATGAATTGAATATTGACATAAAAATGCAGTTGCGTAAAATGAAATCTTAAAAAAATCTTTAAAAATAGATATTTTAATGACAAAAGTAAATCTGCAAGAATTAAGTTAGCCATTTTAATTTTTATTAATACTTTAAAAAAAAAAAAAGAAGAAAATAATTAATTACTTTGTGACTTTTTGAGATGCCTTCGAAATTTGCAAACCTTTAAACTGGCTTGAAAATTCTTAGCAAATACACATATACAATTAAAAGTTTAGATCTTTGATAATGAAATAATCTATTTCAAACGTGACAGTAGATTTTCAAATGAGCCTTGCTTTTCTAGTAAAGAACTGCCATTAACACATTCTGTAAAGAAATATTGTCCATGGAACTGAGAAAATCTACAAAAGAAAACAAGTTATTTATCATCTCATAAACGGGCGTTATGTCTTCCATTATGCCCATTTATTAGACAATAAATAACTTAACAATTTAAAGATGTTGTTCCTCCATTCAATAATATTTATGAAATGCTGGATGTTTCAGTCAATGTCTACATTAATAAAATATTGTGATCGCTTTTTGTGTGTATGTCGTTTGCAGGACTTCTTGCACGTTATTACTCTTTTTTTTTTTTCTTCTTTTTTTTTTTAACTAGTAATCGATTTATTGACATAATGCAATAGTGTAAAGTATTAAAACTAGGTAACAGTAATAATAGCTGAAAAAAAACAAAAAAAAAACCCCAGACCGTTGTGCTTCTAAAGAGGCTTATCATAATATATATTTTTTTTAATTTTTTAACTAGTACTCGATTTATTGACATAATGCAATAGCATAAAGTATTAAAACTAGGTACCAGCAATAATAGCTGACCCCCCCCCCCGCAGACCATTGTGCTTCTAAAGAGGCTTATCATAATATTTTTTTTTTAGTTTACATTTAAATTTTGTTTATGTTTGAAAAATAAAAGACCAAAGCTATTCACTACAAGGAAAAAAAATCTATATTTACATATAAAAAATAATTCCAGTAAGAAATCTTGGGAAAAAAAATCCATTCAAATTTTAAGTCCCAATAAATTAGCTTTAAAAATCTCTGGAAAAATAATTATCAGTTTTCTGAAAAATTCGACGATAATTAATTTAATTGGAATATTTTTTAAAAGTACAAAAGCAAGAATATATTTTTTTCTAAAAAAATAGTTTCATATTTAACTTAGTATATATTTTTTTATTCAATCTATATATCTATAAAAGTGGAAGTGTCTGTCTGTGTACATTTCCCTATGCAATAACTCTGTCAATTTTCAGTCTACAGACTCGAAATTTGATATACAGGGTGTTGAGATTTGGGAAAATCTTTGCAATCCGTTTTCGGACAGAAATTTGGCTGTTAAGGGGTTAAAGTTCAATGATTTAACCTTTGAGAACTCTACCAAACTCCTCCGCCAATTTTGGGTCTAAACACTTGAAATTTTAGATATAGGTTCCTTGGACACGGATCTAACTTAACTTGATTTGAGCCCAAAACAATAAATGTTAAGGGGTTATAATAAGGATCAAAGTTTTAAAAAAAATTGACTTCTTCTGCGAACTCTACCAAATTACTCGGACAATTTCTGGTCTGAACATTTGAAATTTTACATAAAGGATATTCAGAGATAGAGCAAGCTTTTTAATCGATTTGGATTGAAAATTTGAGCTACCAATATATAAATGTATGTATGTATGTATGTTTGCATGTCTGCCTAAAACTTTCGATAGAGGCAACAGATTTTCACAAGATCAGTATTGTTTTGAAGCTCGACCCTTCAGACGACAAATACCGAAAAATTGGCTAAAAACATTAATTTCTTCACCCTCAACTGTGCACTTTTCTCCAGGGAGGGGTCGCTTTTTTGTTGATATTTTCGAAAGTCATCCTCTCCTTTCGATTGTCTAGCCTTAATTTAAACCTACATCACTTCCGGTTTGGCGATGGTCATAACAGCAAAGACGTCACGTTTTTGTCACGTTCTTTTCCTCCTTCGTGGTATGAGTTCGAGCCTGCCTTCCTACTACCACTTTTTTTTTTTTTTTTTTTTTTTTTGCTCAACATACACCTCCAAACACCCGGGCAACGCCGGGCTCAAATACTGGTAATAATCTAAAATGATTGATAACGTTTGTTTACCAATGTTTTTTCTTAGAATTTGAAATAAAAATTTTGTAAAATGTTCAAAAATTCAATTTTAGCAATTACATTACTCGATTTGTTTATTAAAAAATAAACTAATTAAACTAAATAAAC
Organism: Euprymna scolopes; assembly: GCF_053919585.1. Taxonomy (NCBI): domain Eukaryota; kingdom Metazoa; phylum Mollusca; class Cephalopoda; order Sepiida; family Sepiolidae; genus Euprymna; species Euprymna scolopes. The sequence continues at coordinate 110,215,416 of NC_136498.1, read as the reverse complement.
TAAATAAAATAATTTACTAATGAAAATTATAAACTTACATTTTATTTTTTCACTGTTCTGCCCACTCATACTTCAAATTAATCATTAGTAGAAATGTTACCATTTTTTTAAATTATTTTTTTGTTAATGGTCTTAGACGTCATTTCTTATTTTTTATTTTCAAGATTATAAAAAAATTATTGCAGTGATGTTTACACATTCATGCATACAAGGAAAATATTATAGTATTACATTGAAAATTTCCCCGGAAATTTTTATTAAAATATTTTTGTAATTATATTATTTTGTAGTGAAAATATTGATTAAACAATGCTTAATTCAATGATAATATCGTTAGTTCAAGAAATTAAGTTTTCTTTGAGTTATATTGATTTCATTGACACAGACTTTAGAGTTTTTTTCGTAATGTTTCGAAAAAATTTTAGGGGCTTGTTTTCATAATATTTTTTAAATATTTGAAAAAATTTTAATTTTTGTTAACATCTTATTATAAATTTTCCTAATGTCTGTTAGCAACCCACCCAGGCAAGTAAGGTACTGAAATGAAGCTTATAACCCAGCAAATGTTTTAGTGATATTTATATTCATGTTTGGTGTATGGAAATGCAAAAAAATCTTTTAAAAAATGGAAAAAAATAACGATTTACTAAACAAAGTTTTATTTACTAGATATTTTTCCGGTACAAGAACCCAAGTTTTTAAAAAATGGAAAAAAATAAGAGCTGGGCAAACTTGGGTTTTTGTTTTCATAAAAAAAAGCAAAAGTTAATTCATGCAGTTTTTTTTTTTAGTACTTAAAACTATAACTTTAGTAAAGGTGCTTTTTGTTTACACAAGGTATTAGATTTTTACTAAGATTAAAAAAAAACAAAAAAAAAACAAGACTGATAGCCATTAGTCGCGTGCTCTCATGTAATGAATGAATACATGAATGTAGGATTGACATGAAATTCTTAAAGATAAACTAAAATGACCGAAAAATGGGCTGAAATGACTTATATAAATAAATAAAAAAGTAAATGACTTAGAATGACTTTAATGAACTTAAGGATGAATTGAATGACCTTAAGAATGACTTGAACACTTAAAAAATAACTGGAATCCTTCAAAAACAACTTGAACGATCTGGAGAATGACTTGAATGGCTTTGAGACTGACTGGTTGTAAAGTGGGTGATCATTTTACATTAAGTTAATACAGAAAAGTGATCCCCCACTTTATATCTCAAAGTTACAAACATAAGTACAGCATGTAGTAAGAACAGATACTACACTTTGATCATGGCCAAAAGGCCAATAGAGGGTGGTATTTATTTGCTCCTTCACCGAGCAAATTAGGCACAAGGACGATTTTTAATGTGAGGAGTGAAGGGGGAATGAGGACCAACTCCCCGGGGAGTAGGGGAGCTGGATAGTCACAATTGGTATGAAGGTTTTCCCCTACATTGACCAAGGTCTTATATGTGGGGCTGCCCTCACATATGGTCTTTGCTTGCAGTATCTGCCAGAACAGATGGTATTTATTTGCTCCCCCACCGAGCAAATTAGGCACAAGGCCAATTTTTAATGTGAGGAGTGAAGGGAGGGGGAAGGGAAAAGGGGGACCAGCTCCCGAGAGGTGGGAAATGGGAGCTGGTTAAAGGTCAGGCATGTGGGGTTGCCCCCACATCTGGTCTTTGCTAGTCATAGCTAGTCCTAGCTTGCAGTATCTGCCAGAACAGATACTACACCTTGATCCTGGCCAAAAGGCCAAGAAAAGCTTAAAAAGCTAACAACAGCATCTATTAACAACAGACCTTTGATCTTAACCAAAAAGGCCAAACAGAAAAGTGTTACCAACAGACCGACCGACAGAGTGACTTATAGAGTCGCTTGCATGCGACTAATAATGGGGCCATTATATTCTATGATCGTTAATTACAGGGTGGAATGATAAAATTATTGCCCTAAAAAAGATGACATGATTCCATTTCAATTTGATGAAAAACATCTACTAGTTGGGCAGTTGTGTACAAATCTCAAGAACGATAAGTCTTCTATCATGTCTGAAACTGACACAATGGTCAATGAGCGAGATCGGAGATGCACTGCTGTACAATTCATGTTCTCTACTGATCCAAGTTATGACAACAGGACCATTGCCAGCACCCTCAAAATGCAAATCCAGGCGGTTCAACACTTGAGGGATATGCCCAGGATGATGAAAGCTTATGCTTGGCATGCTGTGGCCTTCTCGTGAAGCCACACCAAAGATCATAACCATGGCCAGAAACTTTGCTTTCATCATTATATCTTTGAAATTGGCTTGAAAGTCAACACCAAAGCGTACCTGGATGTGCTGAAAAGTGTGGCGATCTCCTTGTGCAATCAGATTGCCGCTAATAGACTCTGGGTGTGGCCGGCCCATAAGTCCAAAGAGACCCCGGCTTGCCGTCAGAAGGAGTGCTACGGCTTTGCACTCTTCTTTCATTGGCTGCCCCTCCTCCCTGATCTGAACTTGCTGGACTACTTTGTTTGGTCATACGTCGAGAACATCACCAACATGACCTCCCACAAAATCAAACCCAGTCTGATCGCTGCCATCTGCAACGAGCACTTGTAGAAAAGGCATGCTCCCAGTCCCAGATCCGTATTGAGGCGGTGATTGAGACTGAAGGCGGCTACGTTGAATTTATTTTGTAATAAATACTTTAAAATAAAGCTGTAGTATTGTTTTCTTTAGGGCAACATTGTTATCGTTCTACCCTGAACTAAATACAGAAAATTTTGTTAACATTCATCGATTTCCTGAATTTATGTTAATTTTTAAGTGAAAGGAGGGGTCAAAATGCTCATACATTCTGGGAAATGGCCATTATTTATTCATTTTGCATATAATTAAAACAAACTTTTTGAAAATCCTATTAAAATTTTTTTCCTTTCTTTTTTGAGGTCACCGCCTACCCAGAGGTCACTTTAGGAAGGGTTAATAAGTGTCATATAGATGGTGAGACAACACTGTGATGATCAGTAACGGTGGAACTTGGGTAGGGCTTAATTATTCAAGAGGATAACTCAATAAGAGCTTACATTAATTTAATTATGTGATTAAATCTACCAAAATGCATATCGGTCTCTTCATAAGAAAATTAGCAATTTTGATCTTTTGTTAATCGTTAAAAAAAAACCCACAAAAAACAAAAACAACAAAAAACAAAAAAACAGCTGAATTACTTTGTTGCCATTTGAAATATGAAACAAATTTGGAAGTGTTTAAACTGTCTAATAGAAAATTATTTAAACTGGCTTAACAAAAATTCAGCTAAGTAAAAGTTTTGGAAGATATTTACAGTCAATTCTTAAAAGAAAAAAATTGAAGCATTTATTAATAACAATGAGTTTTTATTATTCAATTAATAATTTAATGACCAAACGATGCCGTAATGCCGTAATTGTGCCAAGTCCGGGTAAATTGCGCCAACTAGTTAAAAGTGCTCTTTTGGCAACCACGCATATAAAGAGCATTTAGCTCCGGATTTGGCACAATTACCCCAATGTACAGTAATTAGATTTAATTCAAAATCCTATAAAGAAAAAAATGGATAAAAATAAAATAACAAAGTGAAAGTAAAGGCATCCGGTCAACACCATGTAGGTACTTGCGTGTGTGTGTGTGTGTGTATGTATGTATATATATATATATATATATACACACACACACACACACATTAGTGATGAGGCGATTTCAATATTTTTCCCGATTCTGTAGAAATCCCAATCCCGATACTTTATAAATCTCTAAATATTTGACTGTAAAGTTTGTTTTTTCTCGATTACTGTAAAATACATGAATGGGGAGTATGTATGTTGAGGGGGTACATGTGCGATGAATACATGATTAATGTACAGATGTTTTCTCAAACATAAAAATGCACCCATGGGGGATGATCAATATACTTTAGTTTTATTGGTAGTTTAATAAATATTTATTATTTTAACATTACTACTAGAAGTGGAAGGTTTTGTTTTAAACAAAATAATTTTAAAAAAAAAGACAATTAAAGGAATCGTTTTTGGTATCAGAACATAGGCATAAAAATTTTCCGATACCGATTCTGATACCCTTAAAAATTCCGATTTTTCTGATTCCAATTTTGACTAATCATCCCAACACTAATATATAATTGCTCATGTTCACCCCAAACAATGCATATTGCCACTTGGACATAAGGTACTACTATTTGGGACTATGTTTACGAGGGACTATTCAAGGAGATTAACGAGATGTTGATTTACATTACATTTAAACTTCTACATGTCAGTACAGTCAGGGAAGTAGGTAACAGGGAAGGAATTTCAAAGTCTAGCAGTTTGAGAAAATCTACTATTAGAGTAGAAAACTTTCCGGCATCTCTGGATCTCTGTGATTAAGAGGTGGGATTTTGTCGCTAGATGGATTTGTTGGGGGTATGTATGTTGAAGGGGTACATGTGCGATGAGTTCATTCTGGCCTTTTCCGACGGAATCTCTTCTTGAACTCCCTTAAAACCTCAACATAGTATTCCTTGTTGACTGTCTGTCCAGTGAGAACCCAGTGCCAGTAGATCATGCTTGTGCTGAAAAAAAAAAGTTTCTGGGTAGATTTGCTCTAACTTTCTTGGGTCTGGGAGAGCCAGCATGCTTCCACTGGAAACTCCCTCTATTGGTCTTTGGATCATAGCAGTAGATCCAGCTTTCATCACAGGTCACCAGAGCATCAAGAACTGCGGGATCTGAATTGATCAGCTTGACCATCTCTCTGTTGCCATGACAACATCTTTCTTTCTTATCTTCTCTAAACATGGTTGGGACAAACTTTGCAAAAATCTTCCGCATCTTAATTTTCTGGCAAATAGTTGTGTGTACAGTTCCCACACTGACATCAAACTTATTGTCTCTATAGACACACGATGGTCCTTATTCATGAAATTCTTTATTTGGCCAATCAACTCTGGTGTTCTGACTTTCTTACTTCTCACACACCTCATCATCCTTCACAGACTCCCTGCCTTCCTTGAATGCCTCTCAAAAACTGATGTTCGATTCATGCAAGATGGTCCAAAAGCAGCCTGAAGCATTCCATACATTTCTGTGGCATTTTTTCCAAGTTTATAACTGTTATAGTGTTAAATGGTAATAAAACGAAAGGAACACAGGACTTTTAGAAACAAACATATATTCACATATATTACAGGCAAAAGCAGGTTGAGCAATACCATTCCTCAACTGTAGGGCATTTGCACACAACCTCCTTGGCCGTGTGCACCAGTACTCGTTACCGGAAGTGACGTCACCAGAGGAAGTGACGTCATGAGATAGTCCATTAATCCCATGGAGGGGCGTCTGCGACAATAACAGAATTTTATTGCATATCGTTCTTCAAAAGTGTCCTCACATCTAGATTGCATTTTTAAAATTCATCAGCCGTGACAATGAGGCTTTAGTAAGGTGTATTCCAATTCCTGCTGTAGCTGTCCATTTGAACCTGAAATCAAAAAAATTGGTCAGTCATCTCATAAGATGTATATAAATAACATACTGAATTTTCAAGAGTCTGTGAAAATTTTTGTCTGTACAAAAAAATCTGGAAACTTATTGAAAGCACCTCGTGTTTCTTATTTGTTTTTTTTCTAACATTTTTTTTTTTGGGGGGGGGGCGGTTAGAAGATCGATAGTATCACAGGTGTATCCTTAGTAGTTTCTGAGTATTAGCCGAACACAGGCAGACAAAAATACAACTTTTCTTATATGTAATTTTAAATAAATGATTGATTTTCATTAAAAATCATTCTGGTTTCTATGGTGCATGCATGTGGCCGTGCGCTGCTATTTGGTGCAATAATTTTGCAGATAGAAATAAACTTTGTTTTATTTTAGTAATTATTTACTTTTTGTTTGTTTTTTGTATGAAAATGTAGTGAGTGTGTCTTATTCTTTGGTAAATAGTTCAACCTTGTCAACTTGACCTTTGTCTTTGTGACTCCCCCCCCCCCCCGCCTCATCTTTACCTCCACATAGACAGGCAGGCAAGCATGACATGGGATTAGGTGAAACTTATCATTTAAGTGATAAGAATTTTGTCTGTGGGCAGGGGAGGGCAAGAGTGGGAGCTGGTTGGTAACAATTGAGGAATTTACTATTAAGGCATGGTTTTTACCCCCCCCCTTTTTTTTGTACCTGGTGACACTTTGCACTGAGTAGAAATGTCAGTGCTTAAGCATTTCTTCAAAATTTGAAGTTCAGAGGAAAAACTTCAGTGGGAGGAAACCTTTTCTTTGTAAATACAAAATGGATAAATCATATATACATGAATTTATAAGACAACTTGGTGTGTGTATATTGCATCAAATAATAAAACATCAATGTGTTTTTTGTTTTATTAACTACTAGCGGGGGGGGGGTTGGATGTGTAAAAAAAAAAAAAGAAAAAATTTTGGTAGGCAGGTAGGCTTGAACCCGAAGCCTTGAGGCGAAGGTGGAAAAAAGCGTGTTAACTTACCTGGAGGCTACGAGGGTAGAGAAGTGAGAATGGTTGAAATTAAATGGTTAAAAAGTTCAGTGACAGGTGCGTTAATTTAATGAGATCAAACATCATGTCATAGGGGAATGAAATCACACACTTAACTTTGGCTGCAAGCCAGTTTCCCCAAGATGTTGGGGAAAACCAGCTTCTCATAAAAAGGGGAGTGTCCAACTGAATAGCAATTATCTGATATGATGGGTTTTGCCCACATTGGTAAGGACGTCCCTGGCACCCGTGCCTGTGCCACATTGGTAAGGACGTCCCTGGCACCCGTACCCGTGCCACATTGGTAAGGACGTCCTTGGCACCCGTGCCAGGGAGAGTTGTTTACTCCGAATTTAGTTTCGCTTTTTTATACGGAAAAGCCAAACAAACATGCGAAGATCAGGAAATACAACAAAAATAGTGTGTAAAAGTCACTCAAATAAAAGATAGACACCACCTCCCTTCGTAAATCGGAAATATTATAATCTAGGAAGTTTTCCAGACATACACAAAAAACGCACACGTTAACACACATTTTCACGTTTATATTATAGATTAATGTATATAGCCAGTCCCCCCCCTCCACTGCATTCGTCACATTATCAGCACTTCTCCCTATCTATCAGCATGACTGTTAATTTGGAAATCTGGATCTTAGCTTTTTATTAGTTTCAAAATTTTATAAATAAAATTTAAAAGTATATTTTAAAATTTTTTATTATTATTTTAAAACTCCTTTTCCTCCCAAACAAAGCTTATTGCCACTTGAATGTAAGGAGCTATTAATTGGGGGCAGTGTGGGGAGTTGAGCTGTGAGATGTCTGTTTATATGATATTTAACTTCTGCATGTCAGTACAGTCAGGGAAGCAGGAAACGAGGAGGGAATTCCAAAGTCTAGCAATCTAAGAGAGAAGAAGCTATTAGAGTAGAAGGCTTTCCGCCATCTAGGGACCTTAAGTGAAGGGATGGGATTTTGCTGCTTGTACCTCAGCAGAAACATGCAATAACAACTAAGATGAGAATGTAGTTCAAACAGTAAAAATTCACAAAATAACTGCAATCGACATTAAATAACCCTAAAAGGAGTTGATATTCCATGAAACAAAACCACCAAACTAATGACCTTACAAACATATTTAACAGGAGTAGTAACCAACTTAATCCCTCCACCTTCTTGTCATATGTGTACCTATTTACTATGCCTCCCCACGGGACAGAGTTAGACACCAGGGTCGTTTTTAAACGTGGAGAAAAGGTACAAAAATAAAAATTGTCTCAGCCGTGAAGGATTTCTCCTCCAACGAAAGAGAACAAGAAATAGAAGTGCAGCATCTGAAGACAGATACTACACTTTGATCTTGTCCCGAAGGCCAAGGAAAACAAATTCTTGTCATATGTGTAAGTATTGTGAGTTTCAATTGGTTTCTGTGTTAAACTGTTACTGAACCTAAAACTCCTGTATGTTTTTTTTTGTTTACTTTGTCAAGAAAGATCCTTTTATCTTTCTAATGATCAGACATCTCAGTAATATGCGATAACTCACACATGAATAGTTGCATTGGTATCATGGAAATAATTATTGATTAGATATTATTTAATAAAAATTGTAATTGATTATCAAGTATGCTGTTATTTTTATTTATTTTTTGTTTTTGGTCCCTCGACAGGAGGGTGGATCTGTAATTCAACCTCATCCGTTCGCCTGTCCACACTTTTCTCAATAACTATACCTTGGAATTTTAAAAAATTTTGTGCAAACATTAAACATGATATGAGTAAAACAGTAACAGAATGGATTTTCCTCCAGGTGCCCCCCCCCCCTCCCCAAGGGTGCCTTTCGGGTTAAAATGGCTAAAATTGACACTTTTGTGCTTATTAAAAAAAAAAATTTAATACCTTGGATTTTTATAAAACTTTCTGAAAAGTTGTAACTAACTGATTTCCATATAATTTTGTTTGTCTATATGTCGCGATAACTCTTGGGTGTGCCCCAGCGGCTCTTTTAGGGCTAATAAAACCACTCCATTTTTGTGACTATTTTACCATATTTGTCCAAAATTTTCTGTGTATATCTATTTAGCAGTTTTCCATGGTGCTGAACTCAAATTTAAATATTTAGCTCCAAAAGTCACCTTGGGGACTTTTGGAGCTAAATGGGGGGAGGGGGGCAAATAATGGACTTAGTCATTTTTTTTTTTTTTTTTTTTTGCATGGTGCAGAACTCAAATTTACATATGTTAAGGCCTAAAACTGCACCTTTTGTTCTTTTTCAGCAGTATTTGACCATGAGGACTTTTGGGGTGTGTGTGTGTGCTGAACTTAGTCATTTTTTTATGCCTCATTCAATGTGCACTCATGCGGGATCATGCATGTTTCACTTGTTTGCTTGATAAATAACTCGTTAAAATTAGAAGATACGTTGATAAACACTAATAAAGATGTGTCCAGTCAGAAAGTTGAATGAAAAATATAATGTTGAAAATATATATAATGAAAAACATTATCATAAACCACGTCTTGTAGATACTCAGAGGTCAGTTATGAGTAACAAACTGTTTTCACTACAAGTTTCTGGTTTTAAATTATCAAACCTGTTTCATAAACCATCCCAGCGTTTTTTAAAAGAAAAATCTGTTCTATTTTTTATCCTCATCCTCAAATGGGATGTATTCCACACTACATCAATATTTCAAGCTTAATGACCTTACAGAAACGCCATTACATGTAATTTATGTGATACTATCTATGCTCCCCCCCAAAAAAAACGTGTTAAGAATATAAAAAAAAAAAATTTATCAGCAGAATAAAGGTATAGGAAGTTCTTCACCAATGCACACAAAAGAAAGCTAAAATAGGATTGTTAATCAAGGTTTGGCAACGACCAGGAACAAAGGACCAAACAACAATATGTTTAGAGTTAGTTTACTGGCAGTTTTAGGAGTGGCAATGGATTTTGCGACAGTTAAGGACAGTACATGGATAGTCTTGGGTTTGTACCAGTAGGAGATAGTGGCTCTGAGTAGATCAAGATGAGCTGACGTCAACTGGTGAACATGGCCTTGTTATATGGCTATGTAGTTGTGTATAGATAGTCAATGGTGTCACGCACACATGCACACGCACAGTGCAACTGATATTTGCACAATGTATTGGAGCTTGTGTTTTGTTTTGTTTCTCCAGGGTTATTCTATTTTTCTATTTTTCATTTTTATATAATTTTAACATGTCAAAACGTCCACTCTTGACAGTATCTGTTTTGTAGCGCAGAAACAATCATATATGTTAATTTTGAATATATCCCATACTGACTCTTCAGAAAAATAGGAACTTTTAACTTTTAAAAAATAAAATAAAAATGAGCATGATCGCAAAAATCTGAAAAAAATTTGCATCATATGTTATGGTAGTAGATCCATGTTTTTGTGTATATATATGTATATGTATGTATATATATATATATATATATATATATATATATATATATATATATATATATGAGCAAACAGTTAATAAAATATGTTAAAAAACACTTTGAAATGAGTTAAAAACATATTTAACCTGAAAAGGAAACACTAGATAAATGGATAGTCTTTAATCCGCGGAGTTTCGAAGAAATACTCTCCTTCTCATCAGAGGGTAGGAATTAGCAAAATGCGGGATCGGATTTTGCATGCAGAAGTATTTGATGAAACAAGTAAGTCAAAGATCTTACTTGAAAACAAAAAAAGTGAAGCAGAGGGAATATGGTGAAGAAAAAGGTGATTACACATGAATTGATAGTCTGATGGAAGATAAAAAAATCCAGTGACGGTAAAATCCAAATGTAAAACTTCAAGAACGTTAAAAGAATTTCCATTTGTACAAGTATATATATATATATATATATATATATATATATATATATATATATATATATATATGGGTGTGTGTGCGGATAGTTGAAAGAAAAGTAAGGCTCCTCCTTCCCTCTGCTAGTCTGTCGGACATGGTTGAGAACCTACTTAAGTCCCCTGATCAGGCTAACGTGAGATCATGGAAAGCCGGTGACTGCTGTAATATCGAAGCAAACAGAAATAATTCTGTTCATGGTTTCGTATTTCATTGTGCTGGGCAAAAGATACCTCCGGTTACAATGGTCAGGACAATCGCCCAGTATGGGCACTGCTCAGACGGAAAGAAACTGCACCCTACTGTCTGTACAACTGCAAAGAAAGCTATGGCTATACATCAGACTCTTTGTTCGAGAAACAAATCAGAACACCTTGATTGATTACCAGGCGGCACCTGATCATCATCAAACTACTCTATGACAGCAAGAACATACGTTGACAGTCTGAACATGTGGGCAGCATCAAAAATGATGAGCAACAATGAATTCATGAATACCTTGAGGGAGAAGGATGGATGGTGTGAGCCATAGCCCTCAATGCCTGTACCATGATGATGAGAATGATGTGGAATGATGTGTATGTAAAGAAATAAAACATGAGAATCCGAAGCTATATTAAACTTTATTAGTTAAGGAAAGAAGAAAGAAACCTCTTTATGCCATGGCGTTTTACAGCTTAATGCTTCTCATCAGAAGAGGAGAAAATAACCAGGTTTTTCTATTGTATAAAAGCAAAAATATGTTTGCTTGCAGCCAAAGTTAAGTGCGTGATTTCATTCGCCATTTTTTAAATTTACGCACCTGTATGAACTCATTCACTTAACTTTTTAATCTTTTAATTTGAACCATTCTCACTTCCTCTGGCCTCTTAGTGTCGCGGTAAGTTATCAAGTTTCCTTTCACTTTCTTTTCTGCCTTCGCCTCAAGGCTTCAGATTTGAGCCTACCTGCCAACTAAGACTTTTTTTTTTCCTACACACACCCAGATAATGCCGGGCACCCTTGCTAGTATATATATAAAAAGCAAGCTGGCATATGGACATCTATAATATAAAAGGCAAAATGCGTGTGTGTTTGTATGTCTGGCAAAAACTTTCAACACGCGACAGATCCTCATGAGATGAGTATTTTTTTAAAGCTTGGCGTCTCAGGCGACAAATATCGAAAAATGGGCCAAAAACATTAATTCCTTCACCATCAACTGGACAGTTTTCTATAAGGAGGGGTCGCTTTTTTCGTCAACATTTTCACAAGTCATCGTCTCTGTTAGATTGACTAGTCTTAATTCCAATGCTCTCAACTTCCAGTTTTGCTATGGACGCATTGGCTAAGATGTTAGGTTTTTTTTAAACCTTTTTTTTCTTTTTTACATGGACATCACCACATATCAAGGCTCAGAGGCCACTCGAGAAGGGTTAAAGAGTGTCCAGTAGTCAATTGGACAATATAGTAATCTCCTTTTCATTACGGGTTTGAGCCTGCCTGCCTACTACCTCTTTTTTTCATTTTTCTTAAAACACCTCTCTCCACCCGGGCGTGCCTACTATTGTTTTTTTTTCACCTTTTCCTCTTGCGTGGTATGGTTCGAGCCTGCCTATTACTCCTAAATCTTTTTTTTTTTTTTTTCCTCAGGGTTTTGGTTCTATTTAGCTTAGAAATGAAATAAAGATAAACGATATGTATATAGAAGCAAGAAGGATGATGATAACCGATAGAAAAAAAAAAAGGAAATATGGGGATCCATAAAATAATAGGGAAGATACATAGGAAGAGACAGAAAAATATAAAAATAAATGTGAAGTAGAGTGAAGAATACAGGAATAAAAGTTACAATAGAATAAAAATAAGATTTATTTATTACTATTAGTGGACTGGCAAGGCCACAGGAGAAACAACCAAGCAAAAAAAAAAAAAAAAAATCCTTAAGCAAAATTCTTTCCAAAGCAGCAAAACTAAAGCTGGCTTGCCAGAACACTAACGTGACATTTGCCCTTAAGGTCACACATCAAGAGAATCATCCATCATCCAGAGCCTATTTTTGGCCCCCCCTTTTTTTTTGCAGCCATAAAATATGATAGTTATTTGTTTTCCTAGTTTTTGCATATGAATTACAAAATATCTGATACTTCCCCAAAACCTCTGGTCTTGATAGAGAGGAGACTAAAACTTGCTGCTATGGTTTCAAATGATCTGAAATAACGGCAAAGGGAGACTTGATTCCAAATATTCCTCATGTTATATCTCCCCTCTTTGGTTTTCATACATGAAGTAAATTTCACAGTGTGTAAGGATTATTTGGTACTGGAGATATTCATAATCATACCCTATTTCCAAAAGAGGGGAGATATAACATATGAGAAATATTTGGAATCAAGTCTCCCCATTGCTGTTATTTCAGATCATTTGAAATCATAGCAGCAGATTTTAGTCTGCCCTCCATCAAGGCCAGAGGTTTTTGGGAAATATATATACTATATAATGTAATAAGTTTGATCTATGTCTGGGTGTGGCGTGTCAGTAAGGTTGTAACAGCTTGTTTTATTGTTTGTAAGGCTGCTCATTTCTTTCACCTATGTGGTGAAAATGTCACATGAATTTTAAATAGAAAATATCAATTGTTCATAAAACTCTAAATAAGAATCATGGAATGATCCGTCCATAAAGCCACATCGGTTGCTGCTGCTGCTGCCAACTCTGTTCTAGGCATTTTTTTTATGGTCGGTTGAAAACAAAATCGCCAGATCAAATGCATGCAACATTACACACGCATAATTGATGACATGCGTTGATCTTTTGGAAGGCATAAAAATAAAAGAATTGAGACCCTTTTTTTCTTGTCTTCTCCAATCATGCAAGTATTTTCTTGTTAATCCTATATGGATAACGACAAATATTTATCCTTCTCATTTTCTCCCTTTTATACCTGAATGTTTCCCTCTAATATCGTGTCTCCCTTTCTTTTTATTCCTAGATGTCTCCCTTTCTTTTTATTCCTAGATGTCTCCCTTTCTTTTTCTTCCTAGATGTCTCCCTCTCTTTTTATTCCTAGCTGTCTCCCTTTCTTTTTATTCCTAGATGTCTCCCTTTCTTTTTATTCCTAGCTGTCTTCCTTTCTTTTTATTCCTAGCTGTCTTCCTTTCTTTGTATTCCTAAATGTCTCCCTTTCTTTTTATTCCTAGCTGTCTTCCTTTCTTTTTATTCCTAGCTGTCTCCCTTTCTTTTTATTCCTAGCTGTCTCCCTTTCTTTTTATTCCTAGCTGTCTTCCTTTCTTTTTATTCCTAGCTGTCTTCCTTTCTTTTTATTCCTAGCTGTCTTCCTTTCTTTTTATTCCTAGCTGTCTTCCTTTCTTTTTATTCCTAGCTGTCTCCCTTTCTTTTTATTCCTAGCTGTCTCCCTTTCTTTTTATTCCTAGCTGTCTTCCTTTCTTTTTATTCCTAGCTGTCTTCCTTTCTTTTTATTCCTAGCTGTCTTCCTTTCTTTTTATTCCTAAATGTCTCCCTTTCTTTTTATTCCTAGCTGTCTCCCTTTCTTTTTATTCCTAGCTGTCTCCCTTTCTTTTTATTCCTAGCTGTCTTCCTTTCTTTTTATTCCTAGCTGTCTTCCTTTCTTTGTATTCCTAAATGTCTCCCTTTCTTTTTATTCCTAGCTGTCTCCCTTTCTTTTTATTCCTAGCTGTCTTCCTTTCTTTTTATTCGTAGATGTCTCCCTTTCTTTTTATTCCTAGCTGTCTTCCTTTCTTTTTATTCCTAGCTGTCTTCCTTTCTTTGTATTCCTAAATGTCTCCCTTTCTTTTTATTCCTAGCTGTCTCCCTTTCTTTTTATTCCTAGCTGTCTTCCTTTCTTTTTATTCGTAGATGTCTCCCTTTCTTTTTATTCCTAGCTGTCTTCCTTTCTTTTTATTCCTAGCTGTCTTCCTTTCTTTTTATTCCTAGCTGTCTTCCTTTCTTTTTATTCGTAGATGTCTTCCTTTCTTTTTATTCCTAGCTGTCTCCCTTTCTTTTTATTCCTAGATGTCTCCCTTTCTTTTATTCTTCGATGTCTCCCTTTCTTTTAATCTCGAATGTCTCCCTTTCTTCTTTTAATTCCTGAAAGTCTCCCTCTCTCCATTTCATTCTCGAAAGTCTCTCTCTCTCTCTGTTTCATCCTCGAAAGTCTCTGTATCTCTTTCATCCTCAAAACTTTAGCTCCAAGGAGAGAAAGACTTTTCGGAATGAAATGGAGAGAGAGAGAGAGAGAGAGAGAGAGAGAGAGAGAGAGAGAGACATCCAATAATGATATACCGTGCCAAGTGTTTTATTCCCATGGGCCAACACCCTCACCACTGACAATAAAAGAAATTATAGTGATATATGTATTTTCTTTGTTTATATATTTTTTCACTGGTAACCTGAGAGAAAAGATCTATTTTCAGAAGATTTTGTTACACAACATGGAAACTGCTATTTCCCTTGCCAGAATGCTCGTCCCATGAGTAGGCATCATCATGATTCTTCAGTGTGGCTACAAATTCATCCACGATGAAGAATAAAAACTGTACTTAGTTCTAACACTTTACTGCAGTTTCACGGTTTTCAGCGATCGTCAGGGTTTTTTTTTTAAATTTATTTTTGAAATTCTCTACAATCTCTGAAAGAGGTGGTATAAATAGTTAAGTAATTCCTAATCTGACTAAAGAGAATAGTTTCTTTCACTTGCAGGTGTTGAAGTTGTTTGATATATTCAAGTGTTCATGTTTTCACTCTCTTCCTTTTCACACGTCATCCTCCTCTTTGACGTATTTCGATGCACAGGTGCTTGGAGTGCTGCTACAATTTACCCCCCCCCCGAAAAATTGATATTTAAAAGTCCTTTTATTAAACATACACCGATAACCACACCTTTCTTTTTATAAACAGGTTTAGCACTTTATGCATGCATTGAGGCTGCCCTTATTATATGCACTTATATGTGTGTGTATATATGTATATTGATACTAGCTGGACATCCGGCGTTACCCGGTCGTACGTACGCTTAAATATGATATTTTAATTCATGCAGATTGTGTATGTATTATTACAGAATCAATTCACTATTCAATATTATATATTATGAGGAATAATTTGCCTGGTGGACTATTTTGCAAAAAAGATTTTAAAAAAACTTATAAAAATTAATGATAATTCCGTCTGTGTTTGTTTACAATATCACGTCAGCTGATATTTGGGCTTGACGATTAATGTCCTGCAAAAGTCACTTTTGATTAATGTTTAGTTTTAAAATATGCAAACGAAGAAATGATTTGAGTCGATTTTAAATGGTGCCACTTCTTTTATTGTAAATTGAACTCCTCAATAAGAAAACAATTTAAATGAAATTGTGAGGTACACCGAGGCTTGAACAGAGGACCATTCAATCCGTAGTCGAATACTCTAGCACTGAGCTATACCTCCTAATGACAACAGTTTTTTTTTTTTTTTTTTTTTTTTTTTTTTTTTAGAAGAAGAAGAAGAAGAAATGATGATTCGCTGAGAATTATCTCCCTTTGGCGGTGTAACATAAAATACCCTTGTAAAAATTCTTTTGTATCTATTAGAAAAACTATTTTTAGGATAGGATTTTTTTGATACTTATCGGATGAATTTCTGTATAAAACATATCTAAGAACACTGCCAGACATATAAATTATTTTTGTGTGAAGTTTGCAAAATATAGGCTCAGCCGTTTTGGAACCTATTATGAGGAAGGAACTTGTGCACACACACATACAAAGTGACTTTTATATAATATATATATATATATATATATATATATATATATATATATATATATATATATATATATACGCTAGTAATGATTCCATAACCAGAAGATACATTTGTTTCACACTCGTAGCATTTTATTCATGTAGTACTTCTTACACACGTTTCGTTAAATAGTGGAAATTCACCAAACAACAATCAAAGACAGATATGTGTTCTTTGGAAAAAAACAGAGAGGTTTTTTTTTTTTTTCTTTTTCTTTGGGAAAAAAAAGGATGTGGTGAAGAAAAAGAAGTCGATACAGGGAAATTAAAATCTTTTAAAGTTTGCAAAATCTTAAGAATAAAAAGTTTAAAAAAACAACTCTTGCTTATTAAAGAGTACATAAACATCCTTCCGGGGGGGGGGGACTCATTTGATTCACTATTCACAAGAGGGCATTATTTTATAGCGCCATATTTAATTTATCAGAACTCCACCATACGTCTGTGTGTGTGTGTGTATGTATGTATATATATATATATATATATATATATATATATATATATATATATATATATATAGTTCATGAATAACATCTGCCTTTAATTTTGAACGTAAATATGAAATCTTAAAATCATATATATATATCGTCATTTTGCGCGGCTTATGTTACACCCTGCTGATTATTGTTTTTAAAAATAATACCGTTATCAGACCTATGAACTAACAATTTCACTTGCAGAATTACACCATGCGGACCAAAAAAAAGAAGAAAGAAAAAAAACAATTTCATTATCAAGGATGTATATCAGAATTAAACAAAAAAGAAAGCTTTGTGTTTAACTTTCCAAACGTATTCATTTATATATGTAACACTTATTTTATTATATATATATATATATATATATATATATATATATATATATATGACTTTGCTTCCTTCTTTTTCACTGGTGATTAGTAAAAAAAAAAAAAAAATTATCTGTTTCTGGTGACTTAAATTGCAGTATCAGGACTTCAGACAGTAAGAGTAAGGAGTAAGAGCTCCTTGACCTTTTATTTATGACTAATAAAAATAAAATATTGATCAGGATTAAATATAAAGATTGATGAAATCTATTGAAAATAAAATTGTTTTTTATCAAGTGGCGAATATTTACCTAATATTACTGATGAAACATTTTTAAAATGTATTTTATAGCAAAAAACAAAACAAAACAAAAAAAAAAAAATAATATTAATCACAAAAATACAGATGAAGAATCGATTTTGCTTAATATATAAGTTAATTTAAAGTTATATTGATCATCCAATATCATTTAATTTAATATATAAAATAAAGTCAGTTGGATTTCTTACTTCAGACCTAATTTCTTTATTCTATTTAGGTTCCTTTTGTTAACCATTAGTGCATGTCATTTCATTGGCCACAGTAAACTTTAATTTTTTGGTCCTCCGACCAAGGAGGGATTGAACCTAGTAATCTACTCCTGTTTGTCAATTCGTTTGTTCAAACTTTTCTCAACCATGCCTTGAATTTTGAAATTTTTTTACAAACATTAATCATGGTGAAAGTAAATTTTTGCCAGAACAGAGTTTCTGGGATAACTCTGGTTGCCCCTCTAGGGAGCATTATAGGGGTAAAGTTGCCCCCAAATCGTTCATCCATTCATTTGTTTGCACTTTTCTCAATAACCACAGCTTGAATATTTTTTTTACATTTTGGCACAAACATTGGTCATGGTGAAAGTAAATTTTGTACTTGTGAAGGGGGACCCTGCATGCTCAGCTATTTTTTTTTTTTTTCGAATACAACTTCTTGTCCCGAGATGATTTTTGCTAAAGAAGTAGACCTTTCAGCAGCAAATGTAAATTCAAGATGGAAGCCTATTGTGCTTTATAGGCACATAATATATATCTTACATATTAGTTGTATGTAACTGGTTGTATTTTGTCTTTAAGCCATCCACCTGGAAATATGTACATTTATTACATGCTAACTATATTTATGCAGTGTTTTATAATGTAGACTCATGCTTATCAAGGCCCGGAGGTTACTCAAGGATAATGGGTATCAAGCGAGACAATGCTGTGATGATCAGTGATGGTGGAAATTGGTGAGAATTAATAGGAGTTGATTTATTTTGGAGGACTGCTCATAAAGAACTTGTTTATGTTAGACTTGAAAACGACTATGTTTATAGTCAGCGGGCAAGTAGTTCTGCAGTATTGTGTTCCATGGATGAGCAGTTCTTTTGGAATATTCATTTAGTTTTAGGCCTAGATAGAGAGTAAAGGAAATTGATGATAATTGTTATAGCTAGACGAGTGTTTGGCGTGTTACCAAAGTGGTTCATTAAAAATTTGTCAATATCATTTAAAAATATTTTTGATAATTTGAATTTAAAATTACAAGATCCAACTAGCTATAAGGCATCTGGAGTTATTTCTTCTGATTATAATGATTTGATTGCTTCCATTTGATGCTATATTTTTTAAGAGCATGTTCTATTTTTCACATACTAGCTTCATATATTCATTCTTATTTTGCTATAAGTCACAAAATGTACATTTATTACATATTAGCTGTATTTATCAGGCATTGCCCGGGTAGAGGGACGAAATACAAATAATTCAAAATTGAATCATATTTACAGCTTTTCTTCTGTGAACGATCTTAAGACATTTGTTTTAGTATTAATATTATTGATTTGTTTTTTTTTATATATATAGTTTTGGCTTTTGTTTTTAGTTTTGGCTTTAAAAAAAAAAAGATTTGAATTTTAAAAAAAAAAGAAAGTACATTTGCCTTTTTTTTAGATTTGTCTTTTTTTATTTGTCAATTTTTTTTTAGATTTGTCTTTTTTTATTTGTCCATTTTTTTTAGATTTGTCTTTTTTTATTTGTCCATTTTTTTTAGATTTGTCTTTTTTTATTTGTCCATTATTTTTTAGATTTGTCTTTTTTTATTTGTCAATTTTATTTTAGATTTGTCTTTTTTTATTTGTCCATTTTTTTTTAGATTTGTCTTTTTTTATTTGTCCATTTTTTGTTTAGATTTTTCTTTTTTTTATTTGTCCATTTTTTTTTAGATTTTTCTTTTTTTATTTGTCCATTTTCTTTTTTAGATTTGTCTTTTTTTATTTGTCCATTTTTTTAGATTTGTCTTTTTTTATTTGTCCATTTTTTTTAGATTTGTCTTTTTTTATTTGTCCATTTTTTTTTTAGATTTGTCTTTTTTTATTTGTCCATTTTTTTTTTTAGATTTGTCTTTTTTTATTTGTCCATTTTTTTTAGATTTGTCTTATTTTATTTGTCCATTTTTTTTAGATTTGTCTTTTTTTATTTGTCCATTTTTTTTAGATTTGTCTTTTTTTATTTGTCCATTTTTTTTAGATTTGTCTTTTTTTATTTGTCCATTTTTTTTTAGATTTGTCTTTTTTTATTTGTCCATTTTCTTTTTTAGATTTTTCTTTTTTATTTGTCCATTTTTTTAGATTTGTCTTTTTTTATTTGTCCATTTTTTTTAGATTTGTCTTTTTTTATTTGTCCATTTTTATTTTTAGATTTGTCTTTTTTTATTTGTCCATTTTTTTTTTTAGATTTGTCTTTTTTTATTTGTCCATTTTTTTTAGATTTGTCTTATTTTATTTGTCCATTTTTTTTAGATTTGTCTTTTTTTATTTGTCCATTTTTTTTAGATTTGTCTTTTTTTATTTGTCCATTTTTTTTTAGATTTGTCTTTTTTTATTTGTCCATTATTTTTTAGATTTGTCTTTTTTTATTTGTCCATTTTATTTTAGATTTGTCTTTTTTTATTTGTCCATTTTTTTTTAGATTTGTCTTTTTTTATTTGTCCATTTTTTTTTAGATTTTTCTTTTTTTTATTTGTCCATTTTTTTTTAGATTTTTCTTTTTTTATTTGTCCATTTTCTTTTTTAGATTTTTCTTTTTTTATTTGTCCATTTTTTTAGATTTGTCTTTTTTTATTTGTCCATTTTTTTTAGATTTGTCTTTTTTTATTTGTCCATTTTTTTTTTAGATTTGTCTTTTTTTATTTGTCCATTTTTTTTTTAGATTTGTCTTTTTTTATTTGTCCATTTTTTTTAGATTTGTCTTTTTTTATTTGTCCATTTTTTTTAGATTTGTCTTTTTTTATTTGTCCATTTTTTTTAGATTTGTCTTTTTTTATTTGTCCATTTTTTTTAGATTTGTCTTTTTTTATTTGTCCATTTTTTTTTAGATTTGTCTTTTTTTATTTGTCCATTTTTTTTTGATTTTTCTTTTTTTATTTGTCCATTTTCTTTTTTAGATTTTTCTTTTTTTATTTGTCCATTTTTTTAGATTTGTCTTTTTTTATTTGTCCATTTTTTTTTAGATTTGTCTTTTTTTATTTGTCCATTTTTTTTAGATTTGTCTTTTTTTATTTGTCCATTTTTTTTAGATTTGTCTTTTTTTATTTGTCCATTTTTTTTAGATTTGTCTTTTTTTATTTGTCCATTTTTTTTTAGATTTGTCTTTTTTTATTTGTCCATTTTTTTTTAGATTTGTCTTTTTTTATTTGTCCATTTTTTTTTAGATTTGTCTTTTTTTATTTGTCCATTTTTTTTAGATTTGTCTTTTTTTTTATTTGTCCATTTTATTTAGATTTGTCTTTTTTATTTGTCCATTTTTTTTTTAGATTTGTCTTTTTTTATTTGTCCATTTTTTTTAGATTTGTCTTTTTTTATTTGTCCATTTTTTTTAGATTTGTCTTTTTTTATTTGTCCATTTTTTTTTTAGATTTGTCTTTTTTTATTTGTCCATTTTTTTTAGATTTGTCTTTTTTTATTTGTCCATTTTTTGTTTAGATTTGTCTTTTTTTATTTGTCCATTCTTTTTTTAGATTTGTCTTTTTTTATTTGTCCATTTTTTTTTTTAGATTTGTCTTTTTTTATTTGTCCATTTTTTTTTTAGATTTGTCTTTTTTTATTTGTCCATTTTTTTTTAGATTTGTCTTTTTTTATTTGTCCATTGTTTTTTTTAGATTTGTCTTATTTTTCTAGTTTTGTCTTTTTTTTTTTAATTTTTTTATTAACTGATCAAAATTATTTTTTTTTTTTCTTTGAGACTTTCGTTGTAAGACAACTAAAAAAAAAAACTTTTGTTTTGGGTATTAACCCCCAAAATTCTGCACCTCATAGACAGAAAAAAAGCATGTGTCCAATGTGATTGAATAATTTTCGTTTGCGTCTTGTTTATATTAAAAACTAGTACTTATTTAGAATTACACTTATTTAAAAAAACAAAATTACAGAAAAATCCTTATGATCTATGTAACTCATCACGGAATGAAGATGTCATATTCCAAAAATCATGTAAATTGATGAAATATATTTTTAAGAAGATCAAATTTTACAACTTTAGGAATAGAAGCGTTGCTAGATGCCATGTTTTAAATTTTTCCAAAATTCAAGGGCAACAATTCTATTGAATTACAATTTTTGTTTGTACGCAAAATAGCTAAGACTTTTTAATTGATAAAAATCGTAAAATTTGATTTTCTTAAAAAAAAAAACTCTTTTATCAATTTATATGATTTTTCGAGTATGAAATCTTTGTTTCGTGATGAATATATGCATCATAAAGATTTTTCTGTATTTTTTTAAAAATAAGTGTGATTCTAAATAAGCACCTCAAAATCAATGTTTTACACCGTTTAGCATTTACAATTCAACTTGCTATAGATTTTTTTCTTCAAATAAACCATTAAACATTTTATGCAATAATAAGCTTTGAAATAATGCTGAGTGGCATTTCTAGGATTTCTAATCAATGCTGACCTTATAAGTGTGTGTGTGTGTATATATATATTGTTGCATGTGATATGGGCAAGTTGTATAACATTTAAGGACATTTGTGAATACTATTGGGAAATATCTGACCCTTCATCTGTTTAGTTGTTTATATTCAATTCATACAATATTGTGTAGCAGTCCATAAATAATTAACAAAACCGTTGAAAATCCTTGAACAAATACAAATTCAACATTTAAAAAGAACAAAAAATCTTTGTTTTGTCTGTTTGCTATTTTTTATTCTCATGTCATTTTTTTTTTTGCTCATTTTTGCTACTGCTAAATTTTTGGCTCGTTTTTGATCTCACTAAATATATTTGGCTCAGTTTTTTTTTTTATCATATTCTTGGCTCATCTTTTGTTATTTTATTATTTGACTTATTTTGATTACTGCTAAATATTTTTAGCTCAATTTTGTTACCGATGAGTATATTTGGTTCATTTTTTATACTGTTAAATATATTTGGTTCATTTTTGTTATTGCTAAATATTTTTTATTCATTTTTGTTATTGCTAAATAGTTTTGGTTCATTTTTGTTATTGCTAAATATTTTTTATTCATTTTTGTTATTACTAAGTATTTTTTGTTCATTTTTGTTATTGCTAAATAATTTTGATTCATTTTTTTATTGCTAAATATTTCTGGTTCATTTTTGTTATAGCTAAATATTTTTTGTTCATTTTTGTTATAGCTAAATATTTTTTGTTCATTTTTGTTATTGCTAAATATTTTTGGTTCATTTTTGTTATTACTAAATATTTTTGGTCCATTTTTACTATTGCTAAATATTTTGTATTCGTTTTTGTTATTGCTAAATATTTTTTGTTCATTTTTGTTATTGCTAAATATATTTGGTTCATTTTTGTTATTGCTAAATATATTTGGTTCATTTTTGTTATTGCTAAATATTTTTTGTTCATTTTTGTTATTGCTAAATATTTTTTGTTCATTTTTGTTATTGCTAAATATTTTTTGTTCATTTTTGTTATTGCTTAGTATTTTTTACTCATTTTTTTTAAATACTTATCTTTTAATTTCACTATTTTTCTATTGTCATAGAATTATAAAAATGTACTTATTAGATTTTACGAATTTTTATTTTTAGAAAATGTCCTTTTAAGCAGTACTTTTTCTTAATGGAAATAATTATTTTTCATTTTAATCTGTGTAAAATTATTCAAATTTGTCCAATTGAGATGGTGTGTTTGTACATTTTTACAATATATCCTATTTTGTATAAAGTATAAATAAAATATTTTGGATTTTTTTCATGGATGATTGTTAGTTTTGGTTCCTTAAAAATCCAGAAAAAAAAGAGACAACTCGGTAATTAGTGGGAACAAAATGTATTGAACAGAAAAGCAACTACAATAAATGAGGAGTGTGGTCATACGCCAGTCTGACTGTGCAAAACTCGTTTTCTAAAATGAACTTAGTGGCTTCATCATCAATTGGCCATCTTTGTTTTTGTCATAAAATATAGAATTATTATAACTTACCGTTTTTAAATGGAAATTTGTCAATCCCAATGTTGAAATATCTTCTTTTTTTTTTTTTCGTTTTGTTTTAATGAAAAACACATTACAAATTTTTTAGCAAGAAAGGAATTAAATAGATAATAATAAACTTACCATACAAAGGAGCCATTGTTCAGGATTAATAAGCAGCCGCTTATATCATTTCATTGAAACAGCATTATAATTAGTTGTTTGAAATAAAATTAGTTTACATACTATTATGAAATACAAGTAATTTTAAGGGATAGTTCAATATTTCTTTTAAAAATATATAATTTATTTAAAACATAAAAACTGTAGAATTAAAAGAAAGTAGTATTATCAGCTGATGTAGCTCTTTAGGTTATAATTGAAAAACGTCAAATTTTTAACAATCATTCGATTGACAACTATTTTCTGAATGTACCGATGACAAAAATCGAATCTTACTGATTTTACTTTATTATATAGATAGTTTTACAATTTTTAATTTGTTTTTATAAGATTTTATGAATGAATTGTGTAGTTACTATTTTAACATACGAGCTTATGCATGCCGATCTATCTGGTCTATCTAAAAGATAATAAAAAAAAATGTAGAATTAAAAATAGCAGTATTGTCAACTGATGATTATTATTGAAAAGCGTCAAAGTTTTAACAATCATTCAGTTGGTTAAACTATTTTCTGAATGTACCGGTGACAAAAAATCGAATCTTACTGATTTACTTTATTATATAGATAGTTTTACGGCAATTTTTAATTTGTTTTTATTAGATTTAATGAATGAATTGTGTAGTTGCTTTTTTAACATACATTGATATTCTATGAGTTTATGAATGTCAACGTCAAAAGTTGGCCTATTTGGACAGTAACAAGATACGTTTTTTCATGATTCGATATTGAGAGGGGGGGTCACTTAAACATGTTTCTTCGTGCAGTTGCTACGATTTACTACGGAGTTGATTTCTTCTCATGACAAAAACTCTGTTGTCTTGAACAAGTGAGAGTTCTTGTAAATCTCTTTCTCACTTCTATTGACGTGGTACTGGCATGGTGGTGGGACTTTAACTATAAAATCCAGCCCTTTGTATATTTACATGTCAGTTAAATTTGTGCAGACCGAATTTCAAAAGCTGGCGATGCAGGTGTGTCCGTTATGCCAAACAGAAACGCAAAAAAAGACATTTTATAGATTTCACAACATGCGACTCTGTTTATATGACCGGGTGTTTAGAAGGCGACACATTTTACGATTATTTATTTATTTATTTTTTGTTTCGTTAGAAATAAAATTAGCTTTAAAATAACACCTAAATATGCAATCAATTGTGTACAATTTGTGTCCTTTTCTTGGAATTGCAACAATGAACCTGAAATTTGACAGTTAAAATAACGATTTACAATTGGCTAGAACACCTCACTTTTTTATTTATTTATTTTTTTTTATTTAAATTTACTAACTATCTGAACATACCTAGTATTACATTTGGGAATTTTTTTAGATGAGGATTAATTATTCGTATTATTTGGATTCTTCTGACTACTGTTCTCATCTTGAGTGTTATTTTCACAGCGTTTCACTCAATGTAACCTCCGACCTTCCTTTGGTATATCTTATTAAAATCTGGAATCTTTCTGTTGAACTCGTGGAATCTGCACATGATTTTCCAACAGAAGTTTTTATTTAACCCACGGGGATAGCATGCTCTCGTTCCATCAGCCATGACTAACTGTTGCACAGGGACTCATGGCATAGTGGATAGAGTACTTGGTAAAATTCAGTTGTATAGTAACCTTCTTCTGGAGGTTGAAGGTTCAATCTTCAGTACGGGTGACAAGGAATTGCAAATTGCTTAGGACTTCTATCCAGTCATGGTTGATGGAACAAGAGCATACTACTTTATTATTAAGTAACGGGTTCCATTTGAAAATTCCGTGCAGAATCCTGAGTTTGACAAAAAGATTTCCGAGTTCGACAAGAGGCACCTTAAGAGGGGTCGGGAATTAGATTGATGAAAACGTAAAAATAACGCAAGAACAGTAAGTAGTCTGAAGAATCCAGTGTTGCTCAAGATGCATTGAAGTCAGTTTAGTTTGCAATTTTTATTTGTTTGCACATTCATAAATTTACTCTTAACAGTATTGTAGTCTTCGTGTTAAAATGAGTTATCTCCCTTGCTTATTTTTTATTTTTAAGTAATTATTTAAAAAGGTTTCAATTTTAATTTGTAGGTAATTATTTAAAAAGGTTTCAATTTTTATTTTTAGGTAATTATTTAAAAAGGTTTCAATTTTTATTTTTAGGTAATTATTTAAAAAGGTTTCAATTTTTATTTTTAGGTAATTATTTAAAAAGGTTTCAATTTTTATTTTTAGGTAATTATTTAAAAAGGTTTCAATTTTTATTTTTAGGTAATTATTTAAAAAGGTTTCAATTTTTATTTTTAGGTAATTATTTAAAAAGGTTTCAATTTTTATTTTTAGGTAATTATTTAAAAAGGTTTCAATTTTTATTTTTAGGTAATTATTTAAAAAGGTTTCAATTTTTATTTTTAGGTAATTATTTAAAATGGTTGCATATAGCAATCATCTCGGACTGACTGATTTTTAAAATAGTAACTAACTACGTTATTAGGTAAATCAGAATAACATGCGACTAGCAGTCCACAAGTGGTGTCAAATAAAAAAAAATGTTCCGCTTACCAAACCGGACTTCCTGTTTTAGTTTAAAATAAGAGTAATCAAATTGATATACAGTAGAACCCTGGGGATACGGGTTTTTCAGGTTACGATGTGGAATACAATGTTTTTTGGGCCTCTGGTTACGGTATTTGCCCCGCCTTGCGGTGTTATTTATAATGTCATTTGATTATATACTTGTGTATTATATACTGTACTGTATTTTGTTAATAATTTTTATTAATGTCGTATCCCGGGGTTCTACTGTAAAAGAAAATATGTAAAAGTTTTGTTTACATATTTATTTTTTAATATATATATATTAAGTAATATTTGATTATTTTTTGCTTAAAGTAATAAATAAAATGTTATTGCTTCACTGTTTTGAATTTGTTTTTTGATATTATAAAAATTAAAAATTGGTATTAAAGCTCTTAGAAGCATCATTAAAAAAAATTTAAATTTGGAATAAGCAGACAAAACTGTTTTTGAAGAACTTACCATGCAAAAGATTTATTAAAATAAAAAAAAAATTATTTTTTTTTTTAAGTCAAAACATTTCTTAATTTCGGGCCATATCAGATCTATCATTTTTTTTTCTTTTCTTTTCTTTCTTTCTTTTTTTTTTTTTTTTTTTTTTTTTTTTTTTTTTTTTTTTCAAGTAAATTTTTTTTTTCTTTTTTGTGTTATGCCAAAGGCGTGTTGTTGTTAAACTAGAGTGTAAAGTTGATTTTGAGACTCTGTCAAGGCAGGAAAGAATTCTCTGAACAGCATCTCCCCAAATGTGGCAGCAGAACGCCATCTTAGGACGTATCTGACTAGTAGAGGATTACATCAAGAATTAGGTACTTTCTAAAGCGGTAGAATAATCCAACTATTTTTTTTTTTACAGCAATCTTAGCAACTGATTGAATATAACTTTTCCATTTTATATCTCAAGCGAAAGTCGGTCCTATGAGTTTATCAAAATGAGAGTTTTCTCAAGGGGAGTTATTCATTTTGATGTGATCAAAACAAGGATATAAGTGATTTTTTTTAATGGAAATTGTTGAAGACAAGACATGAAGCCACTTGATGTAAGGAGCTAACAAGAACGAAAGCTGATTATTGCAAAAACAGGAAATACCCATTGACCTTAGTCTTGAAAAGACCAAAGCTGTAGGTAGAAGGAAAACAGTAAGAGAATTCCATAATCTTGCAGTCCTTGGAAAGAAGCTACTGGAATAGAAAGCTGTATTACAATAAGGTATTAAAACAGCGAATTGATGGAGACCTCTAGACTAACGAGTCAAACAGTTGGTGATGAAAGGAGAGATCCTTGATTTTAGGTGTTAAAAGTAAAAACCCCAATTTTCTCTGATTCCCCCGTGTAGATTCAGCTGGTAAAAAAAAACCAAAAAAAAAAACCCCAAAGATTCTCAACTTGTGTTTTTAAAAAAATCCGACTCCTCCTACAATAATCACTGACTCTGAACTCCAACTCCTCACCTCTAATCAAATCGCTATAGCAAATTTAGTTTAGACATTCGAAAGTCTTAAAATCTTAACGAAACGACACGATGGCTGGTGGAAGCGTTCTATTTAAAACTGATTGACTTTCCCATTGGTTAAAAGTTAATGAATTCTTCGGTTTAATTTGTTCTGCTCGTTTTAAGACTGAAAGGTTAATTGACATCATTCCTCTTCTTCGTGTCCACTTCAAAAAAAAAAAAAAAAAAATGGAAGGGAAAGAGAAAAGAAAGATTTTTTTTTTTTTTTTTTTGTAAGCTGGGGAGGGTAGGGGAGGGGCTAATATTTACAATCCGAATAAATCAAATACATTCGTTTGTTGTAAACATTCGGTAGTTTTAAACATTGTTTACGGACGCAATAAATGCGGACGTTGTTATTTATTTACTTAATAAACCCCATAGGCCACTCACTATTAATAAAATGGATTGTCAGTTGAAATGAAGAATATTATGAAAGGATTGAATATGATGAATGAACAAAATTTGAATACATATTAATACGGAAAACAGTTATATATATATATATATATATATATATATATATATTATATATATATATATATATAGTGAATAGATGACAAAAAACTATATTCCAAAACTCATGATGCTGACCATCTTATAATTTATTCCTTTAATTCAGTCGACATTTAAAATTATTGACAGTATCTGTTTCGTCGGAATATAGTTTTTTGTTATTTATTCACTATATTGCTCTGTAATTACATTGAGCTTCTTGAATAAGGATTGGTATATATTATAAGAAAATATATTTCTACAGAAAGATATATATGATGAGGACTTTTGGTCCTTACCGATCAATTGTCTGAAACATTAGCATGTTCAGTGTAGCGACTATGTAATATTTGACTATGTAAATAAAAATATTATATAGTTCTCTTTTTATTCGGCACTCTTATGAATCTTGTTTTAATTCACGAGTTTTTCTTCCTGAATACCTTTAACTTGGTGTGTGTGTGTGTATCTTCTATACTCCTATAAATTCGTTTTTCTTTTGTGTGTATTGATATTCATATTAAAAACACCTTTTTCTATTTATTTAAAAAGAAAATACAATTTTCTTATATATGGGTTGTGAAATTGCATCCACTTGCAAAAGATCTAGCTAATTTGCATATTCTTTTAAACATTCATTTTAATTATTTCTCTATTAGTTGCTTCGGTTTTCTAATGGGACAATCGTCTTTAGTTAACTATTACGTGTAATTTTATTCTTGCAGATATTCTACATGATTTATACTTGCATAATATTTGCGTAAAAAGTTTATAGTAAACACAAAATTGTTTCCATATATATTTATGTATACGTATATATTTTTGTTTAACAAATTTTGCCTACTAAACTCCTCCCAGAGTTTTTTGGTCTACAGACATGAAACTTTATATATAAGGTATTTGAATCCATGTAAAACTTTATATTTGGCTTTTAGTCCAGAAAAATCGGTGCAAAACTGTGAAAATTAAAAAAAATGAAACTTGCCAGGTGAAGGTCAAACACCGGCATTACGAATGCATAGCGTAGTAGCTATTGGTTAATATTTTAATTTTTAGCCTTGCAGTAAACATGTTTTTATAGCCCAATCATTCACGGCAAAGGCAAAATAAATCGTGAGCTGAACGTTTTGGTCTCGATTCTCGGTGGTGGCGCATGGGTCTTTTCTTATACTTTTTAAATCATTACTATATATTGCATCCAATCTATCTATCTATCTATCTATCTATCTATCTATCTATCTATAAAAGTGAAAATGTCTGTCCGTCTTTTCTCTATGGTAGTTAAGGAAGACTATTATACAGAAAGGCATTACTTTACATATTCACACTTTTAAATATATACATATGCACATAATCTTATGAACAGTACATAGGGCCCGAGCAAAGCCTCGCGGAACTGCTAGTGTATATATATATATATATATATATATATATATATATATATATATATATATATATAAAGTGTGTGTGTATAGATAAAAATTTGTAAATTGAACTGACATTTTTTATTTGGTATTTCTGTTTCTTACAATTGTTACATTTACCAAAAGACGTTTTTCTTTGTTGGTTTTCCACCTAAGCAGGGAGTGATGTAAATGAAATATAATAAAAATCGATGTCCATGTTAATCGATTTGGCTTCACGCTAGCCAATTGGCTTGCAAGGCACATTGATTCCATCTGTCCACTAAGGAACCTCTTTGGCCTCCATGGACAGTCAGCAGAGAGAACCTAGCAAGCATCAAAGACAGACCTCTATCCTTTCCCTGTCCACTAGACGCTGCAGGTGATGATCTTCACCCGAAGATAACGACAGCCCAAAGAACTTTCAACTCATCCTTTTTCTCATTCAGACACTGCCTAATTTTTTTTATCACTGAAATGAATTTTTTTTTAAATTTTATTTTTTCATTTTTTAAAGAGGTTTTATTTTTTATTCCGTGCTACATGTAACGTTACGAACGTTTACGTGTGGACAGTCGGGACCCAACACATTGTAGACTCTGTCACAAAGGAGCAGAAGACAAGTAATGACACTGTTCACTTTTTTTCCTTTGAAACAACGACATTCATTTCTGGGTACTTCCTCCGAATAAAACGTGATCGTTCTCATTCTCTGACCTCTGTCCCCCTCGAACATGATCATCGGTCTGGCACAGATTCTTTTTATAGTCTTTTTCTTTCCCTGACGTCACTCCGAACACGGCTCTACATTTGCATACAGCCGCCATACTGCGCTTTGTTACATGTTTTCGTACTAATTTTTTTTTTTTTTTTTTTTTTTTTTTTAATTCAATTTTCACCCCAAACAAGGCACAGTGCCACTTTGAAGCAGGGGGCTACTATCAGGGACTTAATTAGCGGGGTCATTATGAAGGGAGATTAGTAGAAAGATGTTTGTTAACATTACACTTGAACTTCTGCATATCATTGCAGTTGGGAAAGCAGAATCCCGGAAGGGAGTTCCAAAGACCCGCAGTTCTGGGGAAGAAACTATTGGAGTAAAAGGCTTTCTTGCACATAGGGATCTCTACTGTAAAGGGATGAGACTTAGTAGCTTGTCGAGTTTGTCGGGGGTAGTTACGTCGGGGAGGTACAAGTGTTTGCAGTTCGTCAGAGCATTCACCATTAAAGTATTTGTAGA
This sequence comes from Euprymna scolopes, assembly GCF_053919585.1. Lineage (NCBI taxonomy): Eukaryota > Metazoa > Mollusca > Cephalopoda > Sepiida > Sepiolidae > Euprymna > Euprymna scolopes. The sequence continues at coordinate 110,184,599 of NC_136498.1, read as the reverse complement.
ACAGGCAGAGGGATGCAACATCTCGTCGATGGGACAGAGGCTGAAGCCTAGATGACAGTTCAGGACCTATCAGGTTGGCGACTCTCTTTTGAACCCTGTCCAGGAGCGAGATATTTATATATTTATCAGGAGCGAGATATAATATATTTTATAGAGGTGTATTTCTTAAATATGAAATTAACACATTAATAATTATTTCTATTTCATTTTATTTTTACTCTTAACTAAGTATTTACATGGAGAAGAGATAAATCAAATATTTAAAAAACTAAAAAAAAAAACAAAAAAAAAAAACTCACAGCATACAATCCTATTTAAAGCTTGTACATTCTGTTTACTTTTATTCACTCGCACAAAAGGCGGACAAATACAATACTATTGTATTTCTCATGTATGCTTCACTCCCCTTTCTTTTAATCAACCTGTTTGTTCGTTTGGATCCCCTGACTCTTAGCTTCTTATTTAGAAGTTTAACATCTAAAAAAAAAAACCAAAAAGACAAAAAAAAAAAAATAAAATAAAAAACAAACAAACAAACAAACATTGAAACAAAAATTAAAATAAACACTCCTGGGCAGCGTCGGATAGGTACAGTTCATCATAGATAATGTAGCTACTTCACAACTATTATTATTTTTATTTTTTTAATTATACTTTTTAGTTATGAAAGACTCTAATAACCTATAATCTTATGCATTTCTCCATCTCTCCTGAGCACTAGTCCAGTCTAATAGTACGTGTACTTGTAGCGGCTATCATCCTGGCCAGATTGAACAGGCTTCCTCCTATGCACGAACCATCGCAGTCCAGTTTTGATGATCCGAGGACAGGTCGCAGAAAATGGCTAACTACTTCAGATTCAAGTGTCGGAGACCAACTACTTGTGGGCCTGATAGTACCGCCAGGTCGTCCTTAATTGTTATGGCCTAGGTCATCTACTAGTACTCACCCAGCTGAGACAATATGAGTATACACTGCGACGATGGGACAGAGGTTGGAGTTTGGTTGACAGCGCAGAAGCTATTAGATTTGAGACTTCTTTTTTTTTTGGGGGGGGGGGACTGTCTAAGAGTGAGAGATGTACCATCCCAGATGCGGCAACAATACTCCATTTGTTTTCATTTATTTTATGGCGAATAATACTGATTGAAATTTGATACTTATCCAAATTGGCACTTATGTAAGGTGGTACACGTTTACACACGCGTTAACATGTAAACACTCGGGACCCAACACATTGTAGACTCTGTCGCAAAGAAGACCAAGACCAGGAATAGGAAAAAAGAAATCAACTTGCTGTATCACGTTTTAAGAAAAGATCTTTATTCCTCATTCTCCCGCCACGTATGACTTCTCATTACGATTGTAACATCGCCAACGTCTTTAATGTGATAATAATTCTCTCGAACGTGATTCCTGATCCTCGTGGACGTGCTCCTGATTTTCTGTCTGTGCACGCATTCCTCTTTTTATAACCTTTTTCTTTTCATTCTTACCGTGACGTCATCTCGCACACGGCTCGGTCATTTGCATTTGCATACAGCTGCCATCTGTGCGTCCGCGCTCTGTTATGCTTAAAGCGGCAATTAAAAGTAAAGAAAATACAAAAAAGTCTGTATGATGTACATACTCGTTACATAACGAAGATGTAATATTCCAAAAATTACGTAAATTGAAGTAATTTTTTTTAACTAAAAAGTAAAAATTTACGATTTTAGCGATTTTACTATTAAACTGTATTGAACATAAGGCTGATTGTTTTTTTTTACCTCAAGACTTTGATTTTAGTTGTCTCCCCTTTATTTTATCACATTCTATCATGGCCAACGAAAAAACTAGGACTCACTTAGTTGTAAAATTTGATTTTCTTTAATAAAAAGAAAAACTATTTGATCAAATTACGTAATTTTTGGAATATGACATCTTCGTTCTGTAATTAGTACGTACATCATACGGACTTTTCTATATTTTCTTTACTTTTAATTGCCGCCATAAGTGCCAATTTGAATAAGCACCTGAACTTTTTGTTTTTTATTCGACTCCTAACTTTTGCTGTCTGAAACGTGTTTTTCATAAAGAACTTTCGTTTCAAACAATCGTATGTCTAAACTATTATTGATGTTAAATTCTTGGAATCAATTTGTTTATTTCGAATCTAATATATTCGATCAGTTGATGACATTTTTAATCGAGGAGGCTCGATAAAGATTTTTCTTCATAATTTTGTAAAAAATAAATTTTTAATTGCAAAAATTCCTTTTCCTTTTTTTTTTCCTTTCCATTTTAACTCCCACCCCCACCCCATTTTCGTTCTATAAAAATCAGTCAAAATACTAATATATTTTTTATTGTAAGATTTTATTTTGAATTCTGGTTTTTAGTGTTATTTATTTTTTCAGTAAAAAAAGAAAATGATTAAAAAAAATAAAACAACTTAAAAACACACACACACACACACACACACACACACACACACACAACAAATGCATTCTTTCTTTACAATAAAAAATATAAGTAAAAAAAAAGAAATTTTTCTGTTTCGTATAGTCCATTTCAGGAACCCGGGTTTAAATTTGTGTGATTGCATTTCATCATAACTAGTTACCGGATTCTACCGAACCAATATTGGTAGCCATGGGGGTTGATCTGATTCAATAGTGCTTTTTTTTTTTTTTTTTCTTTTTTTTTGTTCTTGGTGGTGGAGAGATTGGGGTGTATGTGGGTAGTTCCTTTTTTATATATTATATTTTGGGATTTTTTATTTTTTATTTCTCACAAATGTTATTGCCTGACCTTAAGAGTCTGACTACCCCCCCCCCTCCAAATCCTTATTTACTCAAAGGAATTCATTTCCTCAGATTTACTAGTGAGAACAGAGGCGGGGCGAGGATATCCGTGTGACCCCTCCACCCGTCGGTCTTTTGTTTGTACAAGATGTCTATGCTTCCTTTATGAAACAGGTACGTTTTTTTGTGTGTTGTTTAATGTTTTGCTTTGATAAACAAAAGCTGGCAACTAATTACGTCTCTTGGCATTTACAACGTTTATAGCATTTTCTTTGCTGTCAGACTCAACAGTCATTAAACAAACAAACAATGCAAGAAAACAATTATTACTTAAATGCTGTACAATTTTTATATATAAACATACACGAATTATAAGTTTGGTGATACGTTGGTTTTTTTAATTTTTTTTTTTTTTAAATTTTTTTTTAATGATAGAGCGGACGTTTTGACCTACGGAGTTAATGAACTTTATTATGTTTCATTTTTCCAGTTAAAACTTTGGTCAAGTTTTACTCTTTGACGACCCTTCCCCTCAGCCATGCTGTCAGCAACAAAATATAAGTGAGCTTTTTTTTTTTTTATAGCACGATTACATGTTGACACTCTGGAAAAATTTATATATATACAGTAGAACCCAGGGATACGGCATTAAATATTAGTAACAAAATAAAGTACACTATATAATACACATGTATATAAATAACACCATAAGGCGGAGTGAATACCGTAACCAGGAGCCGGAAAAACATCATATTCCACATCGTAACCTGAAAAAAAAAAAAAAAAAAAAACGTATCCTAGATAAAAATAAAAGTTCAAACACGAGTTCACTTACAATATTTTGATTAAAATTATGCCAAAATGTGCAATTATAATAATTATTATCCGAATGGAGAATTGTTCTTTTTCTTTAGAACAGACATGGATAATCGGTTACACATATTGGTAGCCATATTTTTTTATGCCTGTTAGCCTGACCACGTGGTTGAATACCGGAAGCTGTCTATACCTACAAGTTAATCAGGAAGATATGTTACGCTATCATGTGCATCGGCCTTCTTCTTACTCCCGGTAGCCACGGTTTCGTCGTCTACGACTCCTCAGAGTCACTGAATCTACCAAGATTCGAAATCGGGACCCCATGGAAAGAAACCTAAACTTCTGCCACAGAGCTATCTCGTACGACTGCTTGGATATATTGCGATTTATGTAGATGTTATTCATTTGTTTTTGTTTTTGCGATACGTTTTGAATGAATTCAATTATTTATAAGAAAGTGCATTTTTACCGAAATGCGAGTTGGAAATAATTTTCCCTTTTACAAATTTGGTATCCCCAAATGGGGAGCGGCAGATATATTTTAAAAACAATATATATATATATATATATATATATATATATATATATATATATATGTATATAGACACTAGTGTTTCATGCTTTCGCAATCATCAGTGCAGGAAGTGACAATTACTATTAGTCGGGAGATTCAAACCCACTTACAAAATCACCTTTGACTCCATTTGCAAGAACATTACCTCCAGGCCAGCATTGTCATGAAAATTAAGGACCAATAAATGCCGAATATGGGTACAACACCAATACTATGAAGAGTGGTCTAACGAGCAGAAGTTGTGATTCATGAATTCTCATTAGGACACTCTTGATTGCATCGCATAACGCTAGTTAATTGCCTTTTTGCTTTTTTATTTCCAAGACAACTTTAATATTATTAAAGGAACTTATAATTCTAAATATTACTAATTATATTAATACCTACAAACACTAATGTTTCATGGTTTTGCACTTATCAGTATGTTAACACATAAACATACTATGTCAGCACAAGATGTTGATGGCCACTGATTTGTCACGTAACTCGTGTTTATGTAAAACTTAGACTAATAGACTACACAAAACTGAAACTGAACCAAACTAAATCTTGGACATGGACGTCGATAGATTGTTTTTTGTTTTTTTTTTTGTATGTTATCAATAATTCTTTTACGGCTACGACTTTTGTAATGTTATGATTTTTTTTTTTTTTCATATTATTTACATTAATTAAAATGGAGTTGCCGTGCGACTCTCAACATAGATGTTGATAGAAAACTGCAACATGACTTGAGACATAGATGCCGATTGATTAGTGCGATACAGCCTGAGACATAGGTGTTGATAGATTAGTGTGACACGGCTTGAGACATAGATGTCGATAGATTAGTGTGACGCGGCTTGAGACATTGATGTCGATAGATTAGTGTGACACGGCTTGAGACATTGATGTCGATAGATTAGTGTGACACGGCTTGAGACATTGATGTCGATAGATTAGTGTGACACGGCTTGAGACATTGATGTCGATAGATTAGTGTGACACGGCTTGAGACATTGATGTCGATAGATTAGTGTGACACGGCTTGAGACATTGATGTCGATAGATTAGTGTGACACGGCTTGAGACATTGATGTCGATAGATTAGTGTGACACGGCTTGAGACATTGATGTCGATAGATTAGTGTGACACGGCTTGAGACATTGATGTTGATAGATTAGTGTGACACGGCTTGAGACATAGATGTCGATAGATTAGTGCGACATGGCTTGAGACATTGATGTCGATAGATTAGTGCGACACGGCTTGAGACATTGATGTCGATAGATTAGTGTGACACGGCTTGAGACATTGATGTCGATAGATTAGTGTGACACGGCTTGAGACATTGATGTCGATAGATTAGTGTGACACGGCTTGAGACATTGATGTCGATAGATTAGTGTGACACGGCTTGAGACATAGATGTCAATAGATTAGTGCGACATGGCTTGAGACATAGATGTCGATAGATTACTGTGACATGGCTTGAGACATAGATGTCGATAGATTAGTGCGACATGGCTTGAGACATAGATGTCGATAGATTAGTGCGACATAGCTTGAGACATAGATGTCGATAAATTACTGTAACATGGCTTGAGACATAGATGTCGATAAATTACTGTGACATGGCTTGAGACATAGATGTCGATAAATTACTGTGACATGGCTTGAGACATAGATGTCGATAGATTACTGTGACGCGGCTTGAGACATAGATGTCAGATTAGTGCGACATGGCTTGAGACATAGATGCCGATAAATTACTGTGACATGGCTTGAGACATAGACATTTTAATACGTTTTGCATCAATGTTTATTTATTGTTGCTGTTTTTAATAAAACGTCAATTTTTTGATAAATGTAAGAAAGTTTTTAAAAAGTGTACTATTTTTTAAAAAACTGTAACTGAAGATAACATTTTAAATAAAACACAACAAAACCATTTAAAAAAAAAACAGGTTTATTTCATTTCAGTTTCCTGTATTTTTTTTTTTTTTTACATAGGCATCACCAATTATCAAGGCCAAGAGGCCATTCGAGGATAAGGGTTAAAGGGTGTACAGTAAAAATTGGACAATATAGCAATCATTAATAATGAAAATTCAGTAAATTTAACTTATATGGAACGGTTCATCAAAAACTTGTTTACGTTAGACTTGAAGACAACCATATTGTAGTCAGCTGGAAAGCAGGAAAACGAAAGATAATTCCACAGGCGTGCAGTTCTAAGAAAGAGGCTTAATCTGAGTTTTACATAAACATTAGTCATTTGACTGATCGGTAGCCATCGACAATTTGTCAACATTACCATAAATGTGTGTGATGGGACGATTTTTCCTGATTCCAATGCAATAACCGACTCTGTTCTAAATTTTCGCTTCTGATATAATTACCTATTCAGATCGTTTTTGAATTTCTGAATATACAGTTGGGTTTTTGTGTGTGAAGAGAGAATCGGATTACCGCAAACCTATGTAATATGTGCATATATTTTCACAAATGTAAAAATACACTTATGGGCATGACCTATAGATTTTAATTTTACTGGTAGATCAATAAATACTTATCATTTCATCATTAATATGAGCTGTGGAAAATTAAGTTTTAAACAAAAGCAAAAAAATAAAAACAATAAAAAGATTTTTGGGGGGAATCTGAATGTTTTTGGAATCTGAAAATATGTACAAATTTTTCTGATTCCGAGATCACAAAAAGTTCCAATTTTTTTTTTTTTTTCCTGGTGGTTGTGGGGGTGAGGTGGGGAACTGATGAAGGCCTGAATTTACATATGCGCCAAGTAATAGAAACATGTAAGTTGAAATAAACACTTTGCATTTCAACTTGCCGATATATATCTGTATGTTATTCATCCATTCAAACAAAAATTTTACTCATTATAAACCATCCTTTGTGCAAGATTACTATGTCCTGTTGATTTCAATGTTATGTGACCAGTAGTTTAAGAGTTTATCGGTTAAATGTGTTCACACAGACACACACACAGTCATATATTTACAGTATTATTTATATTGAAAAGTAAATTATTTTGAACTGATAGCACCGAAATGTGAGTGACTGAATCTGGCACAAGAGACTGAATCTGGTTTCTGGGCTTGACTTTTACTCCTGATCTTAAGTGGAACACATACATTAAATCCGTTGTCAAGGCCGCTGGAAAAATAGTGGGATCCTTCTATAGATCCAGTAGATATCTCACTGCTGATGCAATTCTCTATCTATATAAGAGCCAGGTATGTCCAACGATAGAGTACTGTTGCTACATCTGGGCAGAAGCTGCTAAAAAGGACTTATCCTGCCTTGATTGAGTTCAAAATAGACTTCGTAGCCTCGTAGGGGATGTCCTTTTCTCTTTCCTGCAACCTCTTTCTCACAGAAGAGATGTTGCGTATTTGTCTCTGCTTTATCATTATTTTCATGGCAAGTGCTCGGCTGAGCTCCAATCTATGGTCCCCCTTCACCAAACTTTCACAAGAAACACCCGTCAAGCAGAAATCACTATCAATAGTTTCCCCCACTCTTTATCTGTACCTAAACCTAAACGTAGATTCCATAAGCAAAGCTTCTTTATTAGAACTATACGCCTATGGAATTGTCTTCCGTTTTCCTGCTTTCCAGCTGATTACAATATGGTTGTCTTCAAGTCTAATGTAAACAAGTTTTTGATGAGCCGTTCCATATAAGTTATCAAATTTACCGAATTTCCATTACTAACGATTACTATATTGTCCAATTTCTACTGTACACTCTTTAACCCTTATCCTCGAGTGGCCTCAGGGCTTTGATAATTGGTGATGCCCATGTAAAAAAAAAAGAGAGAGAGAGATTCAAGGAAGGTCAGAGGTGTGAAAGTAGTAAAAAAAGTCAAAACATTAGAGTTGATTGGCCAAATAAAGAATTTCATGGATAAAGATCATTGTGTGGTTATAGAGACAATAAGCACAGTTTGTATGCCAGTGTGAGAACTCTACATACAATAATTTATTTTAACGTCTATCAAAGTCTATGGAACTTTGGAGGATCAATTTTTTATCATGTAAAAATATTGTCAGCCGAGTAAGTTTTGAGTAAAAATAAAAATTTAAAAAAATTGAAACTTTAACAAATTGGTTACCTATATCAATCTTTCTCTAAATCTTGGCAAGTCCATGATTTTAAATAAGATGTAACAGGTGTTCCTTGCTGTACTAACATAACGACAAGGCGATCATGAAAGACAATAGTTTTCGAAATGACAACAAAAACCTGCTACAATTTCCTGATTCTTTTTCTATTTTATCTGTTATTTTTGTTCTTACTTTGCTGTGCATATTTTTAAGTGTTTTAATTAATTACATTTGATCAAATCTTTTAGGTTCCACTGTTTTCAATATTTAATCTTTTTTACCAAATTTAAGAAGAATTTATTTTTTTAAACATGTCTTTTACGGTTCACAGGTTTATTTCTCTTCTAAATCCGTGGTTAGAAATGGTATGTGAAAAATCTGAGTAGGTAATAAGATCAACAAATAATATATTTTAAACTTATCTTTTTAAAAAGTTTAATTTTTTTTTTCATTTGGTTATAAAATTTATCCAATCCATGTTGTGTAACGTTATTATTAATCTTCAACAGTGTTATTTTTTAACGCATGGACTCAGCCTGTGTCTGAGACAGTCACAAGGAAACAAGTTGAAGGAAGAAATTCGACTCTGTTTTTTTTTTTTTCAATTTTAATAAAAGGCATTTATTACCGGTACTTTCCAACAATGCTTGCATCTTGTTTTAAAAGTTCACCATGTAGTTAACAAAACCCTGCCATATCAACATGGACTTAAAAAGTCTCTCATGGCCTCTAGCCACATGTTCATCTCATGCTGGCACCCGCTTTTTCCAGTTCTCTGTTGCTTAGATGTTTTTCTTTTTCTGCTGTCCATGTGTTTTCCTTTTTCTCTATCTTTTTCTTTCCCATCTTTTCCTCTGCTGTGGCGTCACTTTGTGCATGGCTCGGTCATTTGCATATCTGTCATGCAGCTGCTGTTGCTACGAGAGCGGCTCTATTACAGTTGTAGCTTCATCTTTACAAAAAATTTTCTTCATTTTGGGAACATCTCATTATTAAAAAAATTAAAGCATTTGATTATGCACGATAAGCAATCTTTTGATACAAAAAAAAAAAACAACTTTTCCACATTTTTTTTACGCAAGATAAAAAACAAGTTTTAATAGAATTTATCTAATTTCAAATAGAAAACGCAACTGTTAAAACGTACTAGTCAGAATAACAAATTATCAGATTGAAAATGGTCGTAAAGAAATGAGATAAAATTTCCCTTTTGTATACATTAAAACGTTAACATGCACTTTATTTCCATTCTATCTTTTCTTTTTTCATATAAAGTTGCGAGGTGTCTTCAATAAGTTTCCAGACTTTTCATATGAGCACTTTTCTTTATAGTACACACATGAAACTCTAGTCCCCTTCAAAGTAATCTCCTCCAGTTGCAATGCACTTGTTGTGCCATTCGAATTAGCTTCTAGAAGGCCTCCTGGAAGTCCTCTTGTGTGAGTGCGTCAATGATTCTTGTCACAGCCTCTTTCATCTCCTAAATCATCTCATAACGACAGCCTCTAAAGTTTGCCTTGAGCTTAGGGAATAACCAAAGGTCACAGAGAGCAAAGGTTGGACTATAGGGAGGATAAAGAACTGTCTTGATGCCTACGAGGGGTATGCAATAAGTAATGCCCCTGACCCACTTACCATAGCAATAGAGCAACGAAACTTGGCACAGTTATTAGTCTTTCTCTACATAGGAACCACCCAGAGTTACGCATTTCTTCCACTGTTTGATGCAGCTCTGGAGACCGGTTTTGTAGAACACCCCAGGTTGGTCCTCCAACCACGACGTGACTTCAGAAATCAAGGCTGCATCATCTGGGAAACGCTTTCCTTTCAAAAACAACTTCATGGCTGGGAAGAGGTGAAAGTCAGAGGGTGCAAGGTCAGGAGAGTAGGGAGGCTGGGAGAGATTTTATAACCACATGCCCGTGCTTTTGATCTGGCGACATGCGAGTTGTGGACCGGAGCATTGTTCTGCAGGAGGAGGGTACCTTTGCTGATCTTGCCCCGCCTCTTGATTTTGATAGCTTCTCTTAATTTCCTCAAAAGTGAAGCATAATAGGCTCCTGTAACTGTGGTACCTTTTGCCAGGAAATCTGTCATCACTACTTCGTCCTGGTCCCAGAAGACTGTGAGTATGACCTTGCCAGCGGAGGGCTGCACCCTTGCCTTCTTTGGAGGTGGTGAGTCCAAGTGCTTCCACTGCATTGACTGGGCTTTGGTCTCTGGATCATAGTGATGGACCTAGGTTTCATCCTGTGTGATCAGTCTTTTGAAAAACTTTGACTCATCTTTTTGGCACATCTCCAAATTCATCCTCGAGCACTCAACGCATTCTCGCTTCTGGAATGCTGTGAGCAACCTGGGAATCCATCTGGCAGACACCTTATGCATATGCAAATGGTCATGAATGATAGTTTCCACAGACCCTGTACTAATCTTGACATGTTGGGCTATTTGGCGAATTGTAATGCGCTGATCTTCCAAAATGGTAGCCTCAACTTGACAGACAGATGCCTCATCAATGGCAGAAGGGGGGGGGGCGACCAGGTCTGGGAGCTGTTTCCAGACTTCCGGCCATGTTTGAATTCACGATGCCAGCATTTTACAAGGTCATATGATGGGGCATTATCACCATAAGTTTCTTTCATTTCATCAAAAGTCATAATTGTGTGTATAGTTCTCACACTGATATCAAACTGTGCACTTATTGTCTCTATAGACACACGATGGCCCTTATCCATGAAATTCTTTATTTGGCCAATCAACTCTTGTGTTCTGATTTTCTTACTCCTCTCACACCTGTCATCATTCTTCACAGACTCCTTACCTTCCTTGAATCTCTTATGCCACTCAAAAACCAAGCTCAATTCATGCAAGGTGGTTCAAAAGCAGTCTGAAGCATTCCATACCTTTCTGTGGCATTTTTTCAAGTTTAAAACAAAAATTTATTGTATATCGATCTTCTAAAGTGTACTCACGTCCGGATTGCATTTTTTTAAATTCACCAACTGTGATAATCAAGCTTAGTAAGGTGTATTCCAATTCCTGCTATAGCTATTCATTTGAATAGTACAGTTAGAGAAGCAGTAACTTTTTTTTTTCCATCCAATAATTTTATAAATCTAATTTATAAAACTCACTATGTCTGTCTGTCTCTATATTTTCAAACTCTATCTCTTCCGAAGCTAAAAATTGCAGAGAGGGCTAGGGACCACAAATGATTGGATTTTTTATGGATGGTTCTTTTATGAGTTTTTAGCCGGTTAAAATAGTTTCTAAGGGGTCAAAAAAGGGTCAAAATTGGAAAAATCATTATACATTTTGTACGTTCATCTTAGTTTATTTTTAATCAGTTCATATGCGTGTCACGTTGGTACAGTGGTAACGTTACCAGCTTTGAATGCTACAGTTCTGCTTGTGGTTTCGATTCTAGCTGATGGCACCCAACTACTTAAAAAAAAATTTTTTTTTTTATATCACGACTCTATAATATATATACGAAATCTGGATAAATTAAGATATCACGTTTAAGCGTATTTTACGACTGGGCAAAGCTCCCCCCCCCCTAGTAAGGATTAAAATATTACCTTAACTACATCGGTGGAGGATCAGTCCTTCACGACTGAGACAATTTTTATTTTTGTACCTTTTCTCCACGTTAAAAAACGATCCTGGTGTCTAACTCTGTCCCGTGGGAAGGCATAGTAAATAGGTACAATTAATTTTAAAACAATCTGTTTCAATTAATAATTTAGTGGTCAAACGATACCGTAATAATAAAATTTAGTTGTACACCCACCTCTCTCTTGTCCACCCGTGCTCTCTCCCTCTATCTCTCCTTCATCCTCTCTGTCTCTACTTCCCCCTCTCTGTCTCTACTTCCCCCTCTCTGTCTCTACTTCCCCCTCTCTGTCTCTGCTTCCCCCTCTCTGTCTCTACTTCCCCCTCTCTGTCTCTCTTTCTCCCCCTCTCTCTCTTTCCCCTCTCTGTCTCTCACTCTCTCCCCTTCCCCTCTCTGTCGCTCACTCTCTCTCTTTCTCCTCTCCTCTGTCGCTCACTCTCTCTCTCCTCTCCTCTGTCGCTCACTCTCTCTTTCTCCTCTCCTCTGTCGCTCACTCTCTCTCTCTCCTCTCCTCTGTCGCTCACTCTCTCTCTCCTCTCCTCTGTCGCTCACTCTCTCTCTCTCCTCTCCTCTGTCGCTCACTCTCTCCTCTCCTCTGTCGCTCACTCTCTCCTCTCCTCTGTAGCTCACTCTCTCCTCTCCTCTGTCGCTCACTCTCTCTCTCCTCTCCTCTGTCGCTCACTCTCTCTCTCCTCTCCTCTGTCGCTCACTCTCTCTCTCCTCTCCTCTGTCGCTCTCTCTCTCTCTCCTCTCCTCTGTCGCTCTCTCTCTCTCTCCTCTCCTCTGTCGCTCTCTCTCTCTCCTCTCCTCTGTCGCTCTCTCTCTCTCTCTCCTCTCCTCTGTCGCTCTCTCACTCTCTCTCCTCTCCTCTGTCGCTCACTCTCTCTCCTCTCCTCTGTCGCTCACTCTCTCCTCTCCTCTCCTCTGTCGCTCACTCTCTCTCTCTCTCCTCTCCTCTGTCGCTCACTCTCTCTCTCTCTCCTCTCCTCTGTCGCTCACTCTCTCTCTCCTTCCCTCTGTCGCTCACTCTCTCTCTCCTTCCCTCTGTCGCTCACTCTTTCTCTCTCTCCTTCCCTCTGTCGCTCACTCTTTCTCTCTCTCCTTCCCTCTCTCGCTCACTCTCTCTCTCTTTCCCTCTGTTTATCTCACTCCTTCTTTCCCTCTACCATTCTTCCACACACTCTCTCATTAGTCTCCCCCCCCCAAAAAAAGTGACTAAATTTTGAAAGAAATTGATGGATTTATTAATTTTATTTTATTTTATTTATTTATTTATTAGATGGTGTCGACAGAAATTTAAATCTCAAGATCCGATTTAAATATTTGTTACAAAGAAACGAACCCAAACAAAAAATGCAAGTAATAAAACAAAATAAAGAAAAGAAAATACTCCCGGATAACGTCGGGTGGTTACAGTTCATTTGAAACTGAGTAAATAAGAAATGAAAATAAAATGTTTTTATATTCTTTTAATTTTGTAAGCCAATTTTTATTATTCTCCTCGATTTCTCCATTATAATTATTAGAAACTTTTTTTTATTTCCTTTGCAAAGATTTTGTTGGGTGGAAGTTCTTTCCTCAATAAGTGTCATCTCTTGTTGATGGCGCGTTTTTTTTTTATTTATTTGCATTTTCATGATCGTTTTTAAATTTATATTTTATTTAAAACTTATTTTGTTGTTCAGTTTTATTGGAAAATATATATCTTTTGTTTCTGTTTGTGGCTGGTTGAATAATGTTTATTTTGACCTTTTTTCATTTCAATGTTTTGATAAAAGATGACATTTTATAGATGAGAATAAAAAGTCATTTATTATTCATTGCGATTTTTATGATATTGTTTTATAGATTCGCAACAAAATTGATTTGTTCAATGTCTGTGAGTTGGACACCTTCTTCTCTCGTCTTCCCCACTCTCTCTATTTCTCTCCTTCCCTCTGTGTGTGTGTGTGTGTGTGTCTCTCTCTCTCTGTCTCTCTCTCTCTCTCTCCTTCCCTGTGTGTGTGTTTCTCTCTCTCTTCTTCCCTGTGTGTGTCTCTCTCTCTCTTCCTTCCTTTGTGTGTGTCTCTCTCTCTCTTCCTTCCTTTGTGTCTCTCCCTTTTCCCCTGTGTGTGTGTCTCTCTCTTCTTCCCTGCGTGTGTGTCTCTCTCTTCTTCCCTGCGTGTGTGTCTCTCTCTTCTTCCCTGCGTGTGTGTCTCTCTCCCCTTCCCTGTGTGTGTGTGTGTGTGTCTCTCTCTTCTTCCCTATGTGTGTGTCTCTCTCTCTCCTTCTGTGTGTGTCTCTCTCTCTCCTTCTGTGTGTGTGTCTCTCTCTCCTTCCCTGTGTGTGTGTGTGTCTCTCTCTCTCCTTCCCTGTGTGTGTGTGTGTCTCTCTCTCTCCTTCCCTGTGTGTGTGTCTCTCTCTCCTTCCCTGTGTGTGTGTGTCTCTCTCTCCTTCCCTGTGTGTGTCTCTCTCTCCTTCTCTGTGTATGTCTCTCTCTCCTTCCCTGTGTGATGGTCTCTCTCTCCTTCCCTGTGTGTGTGTGTGTGTCTCTCTCTCTCCTTCCCTGTGTGTGTGTGTGTCTCTCTCTCTCCTTCCCTGTGTGTGTGTCTCTCTCTCTCCTTCCCTGTGTGTGTGTGTCTCTCCTTCCCTGTGTGTGTGTCTCTCTCTCTCCTTCCCTGTATGTGTCTCTCTCTCTCCTTCTCTGTGTGTGTGTCTCTCTCTCCTTCCCTGTGTGATTGTCTCTCTCTCCTTCCCTGTGTGTGTGTCTCTCTCTCCTTCCCTGTGTGTGTGTCTCTCTCCTTCCCTGTGTGTGTGTGTCTCTCTCTCTCCTTCCCTGTGTGTGTATGTCTCTCTCTCCTTCCCTGTGTGTGTGTGTGTGTCTCTCTCTCTCCTTCCCTGTGTGTGTGTGTGTCTCTCTCTCTCCTTCCCTGTGTGTGTGTCTCTCTCTCTCCTTCCCTGTGTGTATGTCTCTCTCTCCTTCCCTGTGTGATTGTCTCTCTCTCCTTCCCTGTGTGATTGTCTCTCTCTCCTTCCCTGTGTGTGTCTCTCTTCTTCCCTGTGTGTGTCTCTCTTCTTCCCTGTTTGTCTCTCTTTCCTTCCCTTACGTTGATGATTATACGTTCATGCGTGCAATGGAAATATTAGAATCTTACATGTAAAGATTACGTTAAAAATGTAAGCGTAAAAAAAAAAGTAGAAATAATTTTTACAATTATATTTTTTGTGTGAAAATATTAAATAAACAATGCTTAATTCAATGATAATATTGGTAGTTCTCGAAATTATTTTTTCTTCGAGTTAATACGGACTTTAGGGGCTTTTTTCGTAATGTTTCTGTAAAAATTATTTTATTTTTTGTTTATTGTTTATTGTAATCGTAATTTGTAAATTACGATTACATAAAAAAGCAAATAAATTCATGCGTTTTTTTTAATTATTATCATTTAAACTATTACTTTAGAAAATATGTTTTTTGTTTAAACTAAATAATGCATTTCCACTAAGATTTAAATAAAAAATAATTGGTTCGTTATATTCTGTGATCATTATTTGATAAATACTAAAAATTTCATTAAAATTGGTAAAATTTCTTGATTTTTCGGGAAGGGAAGGGTCAAAATGTTTATACATTTTGAACATCGACATTCATTTTGACCTATTAAGTAGCTAAGTCGAAAAGTAACCTTTCTTGCCTTTGGTAATTATTAATTTGTTTACCATTTGTTTTTCATTCTTTTCTTTCTCTCTTGTAAATTCTACACAATCGCCTTTTTTTTTTTTTCACGACGAAAGCACGACGAAACAACTGTTATAAATAATTTTTTTTTTTTTTTTCAAGAAAAGTTAAGGTGTGTTGACTTTTTGCGTTGTTTTCGCTTAACCTGTTTTACTCTTCTGCCTTCCCTCTGTTGATGAGGGCTTTTCTTGAAATTCTTTACGGTTGCCATGTTGTGGAATGACAGGTATAATATGTGAAACACCGCCATTCTTGAATGCAGACCCCCCCCCCAAAAAAAAACCGTATCAGTTCTTATGGATGTCCAATTCCTTTGCATTTCGTATTCGTGCATGACCCTAGGCAAACCTGTCCATAAGCATCTTCTTTTGGGTCATTATCCTACACATCTTGTTACACCTTTTGTTTTTCTCTCTTTTATGTCTCGTCTTTCTTGGCAGAAAAAAAAAACTAAACAAAAACAAAACAAACAATGACTCCTTCGAAAGATTGAATACGTTCACATAGCATGCTGTAATTCATTTTCGATTAAAAAAAAATGTTCTTTTTTTTTTGTTTATATGAATTTCACGATTTCATTAAAACTTGTCGTCTGCTGACAGCTGATTTTAGTTGCTGCCAGAACATGCCGACGTAAAGGTGCCAGAAATTGGGTTGTATCTTGGATAAGTACTAAACAGTCAGTAGCTTTTGATTTGGGGAGGGGGGGTATTTTAGCATTTTATGTATAACCTATTGAGATCTCTGTCAAAAAAAAAAATCCCTATAAATTAAGAGACTTTAGATATACAGGGTGAGTCACGGGAAACGGATGTTTTTTTAGACCGCTCCTTGCTCTCCTTGAGTAAGGAATAGGAAGTGAGGAAGGTAGTCTTTAAATAGTCTTCGCAGTTGTTTTCCTTTAAAAAACATCGTTTTCCCGTGACTCACCCTGTACATGATGCAAGAAAACGGTATGTTTTAAAATACGATTGAACTCGCAATACAAATTGTCTTTGCTTTTTGTATTATTATTTCTAACCTGATATTCTGAACCTATGTTGGAACAAGTATTCCAACTATTTTTTTTAATCACAAAAGCTCATTACTGAGTACAAAATGTCTTTTCAACCATTATTTTTTTTTTTCATAAAACTAGCAAAGTCAAATTATTTAAACAATAAATGTTTAATAGAAAAATATACTCTTTTTTTAATGAAGGCCGTTTAAAAAACCATCTGAAGAAATTCAAATTTTTATACCTTTAAGTCTCAACATAAAATTTGATGCATATTTGGAATTACACTTATTTAAAATAAAAATACAAAATATTCTTTATGATGAACGTACTCGTTATGGAATGAATGTCATATTCCAAAAATCATGGGGGTTTGGCTAGTAACTTTTCTATTTGGCTAGCAAACGAAACTATTTAATTGTCAAAGGTCAACTAAAGATAAATTTGTCCATAATGCCCTGAAATGTAAAAGTTTAAAATTCCATGGCATTTTTGTCATTTTTAGAAAGTCGTTATTATAGTCGTACATATTACATTATTCATGTGATGACCTAACCAACATTGGTTAGAAATTGGAGCTTGTCCAAAATAAGTTTGTGAAATCAACAAAATTTTTGCTGATTTGTGGTTTTAAAGCAAACACTCTCACTTCCTCCAAAAGAAAAGGTCTGGAAATTGTTTTATAATATGTTATAAACAAATGAAGAAAAAAAAATTAATTTTCAACCTCAGGGAGAAACTCCTCCCCTTGTCTTTAATTCTTGTGTTTCAGGCATTGGCCTCAGTTTTACATAATTCATGACAAGTAAGTCCTCTTGAGGCCCCAGAGCATTTTATGAAGTTTCGTCAATTTTGTTTTTGACTATTTTTTATTTTGAAACAGGCATTTAATCAATTATATGCCTGATAATTCCAATTATTTAAGACTAGCTTAGGTGCCTGTCGTTGCTCGTGTGTTTGAAAGTGTGTGTTTAGCAAAAAAAAAAGAAAAAAATGGTAGTACACAGGCAGGCAGGCTCAAACCTGTACCGCGAAGGAGGAAAAGAATGTGAAAAAAAAAGTGACGTGTTTGCTGTTGCGTCCATCGCCAAACCGGAAGTAACGTAGGTTTAAAGAGGGGATGACTTTTGAAAATATCGACAAAAAAAAGCGACCCCTCCTTGTAGAAAAGTGCCCAGTTGAGGATGAAGGAATTAATGTTTTTGGCCAATTTTTCAATATTTGTTGTCCAAAGAGTCGTGCTTCAAAATGATTCCGATCTTGTGAAAATCCGTCGCCTCTGTCGAAAGTTTTAGGCATACATACATGCATATATACTTACATACATACATACATATATACATACATTTAAACAGACAGGTGAGATTTATATTATAGATAGAATCCACTGTTTGATTGCATGTATTTCTACTTAATTATTATTCGGAATTGCCCTGGAGCATGGACAACTAAATAAATGAGATTAAAAGATGTATGTGTAATATCTTCGTGTCTCTCATTCATGAGCAAATTTTGGCAACTTGTTTATTATAATAAAAGAATGATAGTCATTGCAATCTATTATTTGACTTAATTTCATGGTTTTTTTTTTCGAACATGAACTTATAACAATAAAAGAAGGTAATTTTTTCCTTAAGATTAAATTTTTATCTGACTCTCTTTTCCCGTGCACTTGGTGATACAAAGGAATGAATATTACAGTAAAATGCTTTTACCATAACCATCTCTGGGTCATACGGGTCATACTGAATCAGAAGAAATAAGGTTTGTAAATGTACCTTTGGTAGTTTTTTGAGTTTTAGCTGGACATATGGACAGATATACATCATATACAAAACAAAGATGTGCATGTGTGTCCTAGCGTTTTTTTTTCTTTTTTTTTTTTAAATAATCTCATAAAACCAATGCGGTAGTGGCATATTTCAACCAGCATCTTAATGGTGATAGTTTTAGAGTGCGTTTACATTTGCCGACTTGGCTCGGGCTCAGTCGGCAGCTGACAGAAATAACCAGGAAAAGACGGGCGAGCATTCCTTAATTTTTAATAAACACGCTGTCTGTTTTTAGCTAACACGAATCTATGAAGACTATTTTTTTATAAATTGGAAGAAATAAAAAAATTAATTTTAATCATGTGCTTTAGGGTTCGGTTAGATGTTTGTAATTTTATTTACTGTATGTTCATGTTTTTCATTATAATTTTTCTCGTAGCAGTTTAACGTTTTGTGATCATCCGCTTCCAGTTATTCCTGTTAGCAGCCGACGTCTGAGAAACTTTATGGAAACCGCGTTTGGTAGAAGCAGAAGTACCGTTTTTAGTATAAGTTTGTACATATTTTGATTGTTTAAGAAGGTCATAAAACTAAACCCTCCAATCTGAAAATTCAGATATTTCTGGTTTACCTGAAATCTGAATTATGGGTATTAGAAACCAATTCCGAAAGATTCTCCAAATTTCAAGTCCATCTGAATATTGTAAACGGTTTTTAGGGGGTAGGAAACATACATAAAAAAACATGAGACTCATTTTAAAATTGTTGTCTGCTATGATTTCCTTTTTCTTTTCTTTTTTACTATGATATTGAAACAGTTTATAGTTATATACTGGTAACTAATGCCTATTAACTTTAATGAACTCAAGTTATTTATCTGCACCCCACCCCCACCCACCCAGTGGGATTATATGACACAAGAATGGGAAAGTGGAAATTGAAAAGTCAGCGCCTTTAAGGAAGAACTCTGGTTTGTAATAAATGCCTGGTCAGCCCTGTTGGCATTCCCCGGTAGGGATGCCTCAGGAAATTAACAATAAACTAACTCCTTCTCAAAAACAGAAAACAAAGCCTGGGAAGGATGAACCTCTTAGAACTGCACAGAGCCAGAGACATAGCTTAGACAACAGGGAACAAGCAATCTCAACAATGGCCTAGACTCTGCTTTGGTGCCAAGGGGAAAAAATCTACTGAAGAGTTTGAATTACCTGCTAGACACTATCCTCGAGTGGCTTTAGTTTCTCTGTACAAGGGTTTGTCAGGACAACTTGACATTAGAATACTTCACTCTAAAAGTAAACTGTGACCGAATTTTCAAAATAACAAAGTATTTAAAGCACAAGTAAGATACCCTCGTCTACACACTGGTTCATATGTACTATATAAGTTTGCCACTCAAGGGAGTATATATTAGTTAGTATCTATATATTAAGACTAGTACTTACGTGTGTTACATTTTCCAAATTATAAATTATTTGATCGGGAGATCCTATTTATTAAAATGGACGATACAGGGCGCCTTCAATAAGTTTCCAATCTTTTTTTTTTTTTTTGCATGAGCACTTTTGTTGATAGTATATGCATGAAACCCTAGTCCCCTTCAAAGTAATCTCCCCCAGCTGCAATGTACTTTTTATATCATTCCAACAACTTCTGGAAGGCCTCATGGAAGTCCTCTTGTGTGAGTGCGTCAATGATTCTTGTTGCAGCCTTTTTCATCTCCTCAATTGTCTCATAACAACAGCCTCTAAGGTTTTCCTTGATTTTAGGGAATAACCAAAAGTCACAAAGAGCAAGGTCTGGACATTAGGGCGGGTGAGGAACTGTTTTGATGCCCATCTTAGTCAAATAGTCTGTGAAAATGATGGAGTTGTGGACTGGTGCATTCGCGCAAATCTTCTGCATCTTCAGTTCTTCGTGAATAATTATGTGTACAGTTCCCACACTGACATCAAACTGTGTACTTATTGTCTCTATAGACACACGGCATGAAATTCTTTATTTGGCCAATCAACTTTGGTGTTCCGATTTTCTTATGCCTCTCCCATCTTTCATTATCCCTCAGACTCCCTGCCTTCTTTGAATCTCTTCTACCACTCAAAAACCGATGCTCGATTCATGCAAGATGACCCAAAAGCAGTGTGAAACATTTCATGCATTTCTGTGGTATTTTTTTTCCCATGTTTAAGGCAGAATTTTATTGTATATTGTTTTTCTAAAGTGTCCTCACGTCCAGATTGCATTTTTGAAATTCACCAACTGTGACAATCAGGCTTTAGTAGGGTGTATTCCAATTCCTGCTGTAGCTGTTCCTTTGAACCTGAAAGCATGAAAAATGTTCAATCCTCTCATAAGATGTATAGCAATAAACATACCGATTTTTCAAGAGTCTATGACAACTTTAAAATGCCTGCACAAAAAAAGTCTAGAAACTTATTGAAGTTTCCTACCCGAGGGAGTATATATTAGCTAGTATTAATATAATATTAGGCAGCGACTAGTTTGAATTACTAACTAGACATCATCCTCGAGTGTCTTTGGCCTCTCTGTCTAACGATTAGTCAGGACAACCTGACATGAAGATACTTCCGCCTACAAGTAAACCTTAAGCAAATATTCAAAATAACATAATATTTGAAGTCCAAATAAAATCCCCTTGACATGGTTATACACTAGCTTATATGAGGAATGGTGCACCTTGAGTAACAGCACTTAGATGGATACTCCACCAGACTAGATGAATTCTTGTCCTGGAATCCATCAATACCAAAGACACAATGAAGATACATTATAACATAGTTAAATGATTGATTGGAGAGAGGAAAATTAATGTTCTTCATTGCTTTACTGAACATGTGATAGACATAGATTGGTTGTTTTTGTTTTACGGCATATCAACCCTTTTTAGGTTATTTAATGCTGAATCCAGTGATTTTGAAGAAAATTTTTTTAATAGAATATATATATATATATATATAGTAATTGTCTGTATTTTTGAGATGAGGTGTTTTCATTGATTGAGATTGTCGGACTGACTTCCTCATCTTGGTTGTTATTGTCACAACGTTTCGGCCGTTTTGCCCTCCGGCCTTCGTCAGGTGTTTTGTATCGAACTGGGGAACCGTTTGTTAGGAGTCTCGAACCCAACCCTTTATTATTATTACGGGGGTACCGTGTTCGGACTCCAGCTAAGCTTTGGGACATAGTTGCTGATTCTCTGTTTTGAATGTTAGTTTTTCACTGCCTTCGTTCAGGATTGAACTCAGCACCTTTGGATAACTGTAAACTTTGATACAACGTCTAGGACCACTCGGCCATATGTCACTAGGACAATTCTTAGTTGGTTTTTGTTAATGTTGTATCGAACTGGGGAACCGTTGGTTAGGAGTCTCGAACCCAACCCTTTATTATTATTACGGGGGACTATATATTTTATTTATTTTTTTTTTTTTCAAGTCGGTTTCTATTTAACCCATAGTTGGGACCCTAACAGGTACTACCTGTCCGGGTCAGAGTGGACCTGGGAGCAATGGCAATTAAAAGGTAGCTCCACACTCCCCAAAGCCTGCAAGCTGGGACTTCACCATCGGATATAGTTTAAGGTCATATCCAGGACCGATAGACATAGAAGAACAACAGCTGAACGCTTCGATATCGGTGTATCTCATATTGAGTTCAAGTATTAGACCCTGGAACAAGATTCTTTCATTTTCTAAAACTTAATACCAAAGTAAAATGAAAAAATATAAAGATTCCCGTGATCATAGTTAACAACCAGGTTCATGAAAAAGAATTAAAAAAAAAAATAAAATAAAATAACTACCTAGCAAAAACACCCAATGAACTAAGCGCACGAGAGATACAAGCTTAAAGAGACAGTTAGAATCCTGAAATGATTTCTTAGTTGGAGTTTCTGAAATTATGGGTAACTGCTTGGCATCCAATAGAATTCTTCACCTCCAGCAAAGAAGTAGGGATGATTGTATAGACCATAATTTCACTGCATTATATACTCCGTGGTAAATTCGACATTTGCAAGTCTTAGGGGTGTCCCCTCCCCTCTCTTTTAGTAATGCCGTTATTATGTGATTTATTTTTCTGTGATTAATCTGACACAGATCACCATATCACCAGTGACCGGGGCGGGGTGGCAAGGAATTATTAAGACTAGGAAAAATAATATAACCCATTAGGTTCTTCATTGCACTGTTGTTAGATTGTTTTAATCCGGAAAAATGAGTTTGAAGAACCAGTTAAATATAAAAACTGAAAAGCCGGCTCAAAATTACCTCTTTTCTGCTTGCTATATTCCTCCCTCTCTCTCTCTCTCTCTCTCTCTCTCTCTGCAGCTGACATCCCCTTTTGTTGATAATGAACTATTCCAATCGTTTCAGTTTTTCTTTAATTTATTACCTTCGAGTCTTTGAGATTATACAGTGAGAGAGGGTGAGAGTAATAGATAGCTATTTGATGAGATATGAATCACGTGGTAGATAATTGCTAATTAGAACAATTAAAATGGAAACTTTTTCAGGCATAACTCAATCCTAAGACTAAGGAATATTTTAGCATGTGTTATTAAAGTATATACATACATACATGTATGTATATATATATATATATATATATATATATATATATATATATATATATAAGTCTTAAGGAACAAATTCAACTTTAGTATAATAATAGATATCATTGGCAGTAGCTTGATCGCTTATTAGCTTAAAGTTGAACTCAATAATTTGGACGGACAGAATCAGGGGCTAGTGATGCTGACAGTTTGTTAGGCCATCAACTACCAAAAGTTCTCCAGTGTCCAGAGTTTCTTCTCTTAGTCCACATGAATGATAGTCAAATGAACTTCCTTTTGCGTGCCTGGAACATAGTCGTGATATGCAACATCTATTTTTCTTCTCGTAGGCTTTTTGCTCGACCAGGTCTAGAGAGTATATTCTATCCTGCTAATATTTCATCTATAGCTGGGTGGATGGGAAGACTCATTCATAGCTTTTCCAAGAGTGTGAAAGATAAAACGATGGATATGCCAAAGAATGCTAGACTTTGGAATTCCCTTCCTTTTACCGGCTTCCCTGACTGTACTGACCTGGAGAAGTTCAAATGTAATGTCAACCGACATCTTGCTCATCTCCCTATAACACGGTTTCAAATAGTAGTCCCTAGGGTCATGCAATCTGATAGGGGGGGGGGCATGGTTTTGAAAACCGTCTTATAATTTTTTGTAGGTTTCTGATTACTTTTTTTTATATTGTGTTTGAAAGATTAAAGCGTAAAGTTAATCTTCAAAAGTAAAAAAAAAAAAAAAAAAAAAAAGTTACACGTGAATAAATAAGTTATTTTCACGACGGCGTCGAAAACTGACGAGTTCAGCTAAATTTGAAAGTTAAAGAAATTTATTGTAATAATCCCTTAAAAGATAAATATTCGTTTTTTTTTGGGGGGGGGGGACTATTTCAAAGATAATTAGTAAAGTAAAGTCTTAAGATATTAAATTTAAAAAAAAAAAAAATCTTGTTTGTACAAAAAAAAAAAAAAAAAAAGAACAAAAAAAAAAGAAAAAAAAGAAGCTTAATTAGCCCCCAAAAGCGAGAGTTTAGTAACGGACCCAAGTTCGCATATTCAAAACGACATGCAAAGCGTCGCGCATAAGTTCTACGGAAGCCCCAAATGTCAGAAAGTCAATTTTATTTTCAAATATTATACCTTAATTTCTGTATTTTGAAGATTATAAAAAATATTAATTTAGGTAATCATATTTGTTAAAAAAGGAAGTGGTTGTTTAATTACATGATGACCGGGTTATTCTTAAACGTGTTGTAACGATACATTAAATTAATCCTTTTTAAATTAAAGTAAAAGTGCATTTTAAATTTGAAAAAAGTCAATTGAAATCACAACATTATACACTGACAATTTATTCATTGGAAAAATAAACACAAACAATTCATCAATAATTAAAGAGAATACGGCGGGTGAGATGCAAATCCTGTCCGTTTCCTTTTTTTTTTTTTTTTTTTTTACAATTTTGCTCATCCGTATTTGTCTAAATTAAATGTTATTAAAAATAATACCATTTTAAAAATACTTTTTTCTTAGTGATCTTGGATCTCAACATTTTCATTTATTTTTTTATTTTCAGGATTATAAAACAATTTCTTACGTTGATGTTTACACCATCATGCGTACTAGAAAAATATTATAATACTAGCAGGCCGCCCGGCATTGCCCGTTCGTAAAATACGCATAAATACATTTTAATTCATATAGAAACTGAGACACGTGCATGCAAGTATTATGTTTTTTCTAAACAGTTCACGTCTTGTAAGTTAAAAAAAAAAAAAAAAAAATAACATTGGCTGATATCGAAACCAAAACCTAAAGAATGTGAATAGAGTACAATAACCATTAAGCCGGCTTGACACGATCTTTAAGAAGTGTTTTAAAACCTACTTATTTTTACCAATGAATCTGCTATGTGAACCATTCATACATGCGCATTTGTGGAACAGTTAGCAAATAGATAAAAATCTGACGACTCTCACGTACCAATTTCTCAAATTTTACCCCTTAGCAGGCCGTTTTTTTCCGGATGAACGCCGATTAAAATGTTTTCCACGGCTGAATATGCTATATACCCAATTTCAAGTTTGTAGATTAAAAATTCATTGAGTATATAGGTTGAGAAGTGTCCACACACACACACACTTTTATGGATACACTAGCAGGCCGCCCGGCGTTTCCCGGTCATAAAATACACATAAATACTACATTTTAATTCATACAGAAATTGAAACATGTGCATGCGAGTATTATGTTTTTTTTTTTTTTCGAAACAGTTCACTTCTTAATTTTTATTTTTTATTTCGGACTATTAGTCTCATCTTTATTAGTTGATGATTGAGTTGGCGCAGTTGATAGAGACGTTGAATCTCTACGGTTTCAGATGAACATTGTCTGAAGATAGCGGTTTCAATCCCACCCAAAGCGTGCCAGAGGTAATTGGTCAAAAATGTGGTGAGACGACAACAACTACGGATGGCAGTGATGGCTGAGAATGCAGTTAGGAGATTCGAAGTTCCTATCCGTCGCGGTTACCACCTGACGAAGGCCAGAGGAAGTTGGCCGAAACGTTGTGAACCAATAAAAAGATTTATAAAAAAAAAAAAAAAAAAAAAAACTAATAAAGATGAGACTAATAGTCCGAAATAAAAAATAAAAATTAACATAAAAATACTCATCTCAAAATAAAAAATTCCAATTAAGGAATAATATATATATATAGTTCACTTCTTGTAAGTTAAAAAAAAAAAAAAAACGCGAGCTAAGATCGAAATGAAAACCTTAAGAATGCGTCAAGTACGATAAACGTGAGGCTAAAAAACTCTTTTGTTTTGATGTTGATGTTTCTTGTGTTTTTATGTGACATCCCTCCCCTACCCCATCTTCCCCCCCCCTTAGATCATTTTCTAAGCGGCGATTATTTGTTTTCTTTTTCGAATAAACTGCTAATTTGTCTACATCAATTGTGTACACGTTCCGGACCCCAGGAGGTCAGTCACTTTACCTTTCGTTTCTGCTTTCAGAATTTAATTAGTTTTTTTTTTCCCCCTCTCCTCTGACAATTTCTTCTTTCTTTTTCTCCCTTTTAATTTCTTTCTCTCTCTCATTGATTGTTTAATTTGTCTTGTCTGGGTTGGCAGCAGACATGACCTTCCTCCCCCAAACTCGTTCCACACTTTAATAATCATCTTTAGAAGCCGCCATATTTTTTCTTCTCTTTTCCTTACAAGGAAATACATAGTTTTCACCGGACTGTTTTTTTCCTCCTCCTCTTCTTCTTATTGTTTTATTCTTACTAGCAGGGAGACCTTACGGTGTCCAGGATTGAATGATAATCGAATGTCTTACACTCATATTTTTATTGTCATCGAAATCTGTGAAATCGCCCATTTTTCAATCAAAGCGATTATCTGCTCTAGTTGGAGACCCACCGCGGTGCACTGGGAGGAAGCTTCAAATGCCTCCCCGCAGTGATTTAACCCACAATACATTTTAGTCTGCATTGCACTGTGGAGAACCTATTGTTGATTATATATATATATATATATATATATATATATATACTAGCAAAAGTACCTGTCGTTGACTGGGTTCAAAAACAGCCTACAGAAAATGGACTCTGATTTATGAAAGTATGATAGGTTATGAAAAGGAAGGGTTGTAAAGAGATAGCTTCGAATTTGGGGGTATCAAAACCAAAGCAAAATATGATGAAAGTAAAAATAAAATAGATAAACCCCATAATTTATTATACCATACCTGTTCACACTGAAACGCTTATCACAATATTCTGTGGATCTATATTAAAAAACCTTGTTAAACTTTGTGACATATTTCCAATCTATGGAGGTCAGGCGCGAACGAACACGCCATAATTTTATTATACCATATTTCTTCAAACTGAAACATAACTATCAAAGTATACTTACGCAGATAGATATGAAAAATCTTTATTAAAGTTTGTGCCTATTTCCATTCTATGGAGGCCAGGCGCGAACGCAACCCCACAATTTTATTATACCATCCCTATTTAAGTTAAAACATACTTATCAAAGTATTATTATGTACATCTATATCAAAAACACCTGTAAACATTTTTTTTTTTAATTTTTAAATTTTTTATTTCCATACTGTGTGGACCAGGCGCGTACGCAGACCCCACAATTTTAATGAATCATCATTATGCCAGATCAAACATACCCATTCCTGTGTCTCGATACATCTATCATTATATGTGATCAGTTTTCTATAATAGTCAACCATATAGGAGCCTATATATAGGAGACACACACACAGACGTTCAGCTTTATATCATTCATATATATATATATATATATATATATAATGGTTGGAATAAAAGTTTAAAATCCAAAAGTCAAGCATCTTACTTCAATTGTGCTCTAAACAGAAACATTCATTTTCGAACGGTCCCCTGTCATATCAAAGAACCTACTGTTGATTTTAAATGTCGAGCCTTTTTGCTTGTGCGTTAATAAATCTTCTCAAATGCTCTTGTGATGTTAGGTTATGTTAGGTGTTAACTTTGGTCAAAATCGCATTTAAGAAGATCTGATTTGCCTGGGTAGTCCTGATTTTACTTTTAATATTTATTAATGCATTTAATCTATAGATTAAATCAGGCGCATACCTGGTCTTCAAATATTTGAAATTTTTCCGGGAGGTACAGAATTTTATAACGGCTAAAACAGACCAAAAAGCATAATGAATTTAAAAAATAAAAATAAATTTGTGAAATTCGTGGCACTAAGACCCTCTGTAATAATGGTTACCCCTTTGATATTGTTGAAACTACTATCAATAAGAAAGTTTCTAATTTTCATAAACCCAAAGAAATTATAGCTAATAGATGTCCTGTGTACCTACGTTTACCTTGGCTAGGTAACATCAGTGACCGATTTGCTAAGCAAATTTCTTTGTCTGTGCAACGGTGTTATTTTGCATCGAACCCGCGTGTTGTTTTTTCAACTAGGACTATATTACCGATTCACAAAGATGTTCTCCCCCCACCACCACAATAATAATTCTATTATTTATTTATTTAAATGTAGTTGCAGTGCGCACTATGTTGGGCGAACATCGCAAAGATTAGATTTTCGTTTCAAACAGCATGTGCCTTCAAAGATTCGTTATGCAAATTTTTCACCCTCGGATGTTCTGAGTAATACGTATGGTTCTGCGATTTGCGACCATCTTATAAATAACCATGCGTGTGCCACGAATTTCAGTGCTGACATAGCAGTATCAGAAATTTCGTGAAAATAGTGAATAATTCCACCCCATCTTTCCAAGCTTATAACTCCTCGAAAAATGTAATTCAAGCCCTAATTTTTTTTTTCAATTAAAGGAGCAAGGACCAAGGTTTCATTTTTTAAAAAATCCAAAATACAATGTGTTTTTTTTTAAAAAAAAAGGTTTTAAACTTCGGACTTTACAGGTAAATTTCTAAAAAACGGGGGTTTTTTTTGTTTTAAATTTGAATATATTATTTATTGACCTTTTCTCTTCAATTTGTGATATATAAAACTATTCAACATAAATTAATTATTTACTTTTTAAGAGAAACTTGAAAATGGGGGGGGGCGTGAATTAAAAAAAATAACGTTTGTCTAAAATATTATATTCGGTTTATTGGAAAGAACATAACATTTCACATTGACCCTGAAAATATCGTAAAAATAGAATCAATAGAAAAATTTTGATAGATTTTTAAAGTTTAAAAATTGAAAAATATTGAGTTCGGAAAATTCATTACTGTTTTTTAAAAAAAAATAAATAAATATTTCTATTACTTTTAAAACAACTGTAATAGTTTATTTTGGAAGTATAATCCATAAAGAAAATAAATAACCCACTTTTAACAGAGAAATTACGAGATTTTTATATTTTATTCGCAGTTTCGTGTTAGGGGTGTCAAAAATTCCTTCTTAGTAAGTCGCACTCTCCCTATCATTTGAAAATTTTAGAGACTCTTTTTATTAAGTTATTGAGACCTTCTCTTTGCAAGCAAAAAGAAAATCTTCTTGGACTTAATTTAGTCTCGATGTAATTTTTCCCCCGTTTATTTCTGTTCCCCCCCCCCATTTTCATGACTTTTTTTTGTTTGTTTTAAATCGTATTTTCCTCGATTTAGCTTTGATAAGTGAGGAACGAAACCTGGTTAGCTAACCTGTATTTTCATTTTTTATCTTTTAAATTCATTATGCTTTTTGATCTGTATTTAGCCGTTATAAAATTTTGTACCTCCTGGAAAAATTTCAAATATTTTAAAGTACACTCATTAGTTTATACATTATTTAATTGGAATTCATTATTGAGATGAGTATTATTAATTAATTTATTTATTGCGGACTATTATTCTCATCTTTATTGGTTGTTGTTTCACAACGTTTTGGCCAACTATTCCTCTGGCCTTCGTCAGGTGGTAACCTGGACGGGATAGGAACTCCGAATCTCCTAACTGCATTCTCAGCAATTACTGCGACCCATAGTTGTTGTCGTCTCATCACATTTTGGCCAAGTAAACCTCTGGCTGGCTTTGGGTAGGATTGAAACCGCTATCTTCAGAGTTCTAACCTGGAACCGTAGAGATTCAACGTCTCTATCCACTGCGCCACTGGCCCCCACCTGACGAAGGCCAGAGGAATAGGTGGCCGAAACGTTGTGAAACAACACTCATTAGTTCTCTCTTGAAATCGAACAAAAAATTACGATTAATAATTTTTTTTTTTTTATTCCATTTTCACCCCGAACAAGGCACAGTGCCACTTTGATGTGGGGAGCTACTATCGGGGACATAAGTTACAGGGATACTATGTAGGGAGTTGAGCAGCGAGATGTCTGTTTACATTACGCTTTAACTTCTGCATGTCAGTACAGTTGGGAAAGCAGGAACCCGGAAGAGAGTTCCAAAGTCTAGCAGTTCTACGGAAGAAACTATTAGAGTAGAAGGCTTTAATCATTTTCATTATTTAAAGAGTAGTGTTCGCAGGGGGAGACAACTCGTGCTTTACTTGTATTTTTTTTTTATTATTATTCTTTTCGTGTTTGTAAAATCTACAAATACCCAACAAGTTGTTCATCATTTCTCTTTATTTATTTTTCTTTCTTTCATGTCTTTTCTCTCGTTTGAGTATCCCCTCCTAGTCGTGTTATTTATTTGCAGGTGTTGAAGGAAAGTTGTGGGTGGGGGCTCTGGTAAGGTGCAGGTGAGAGACGTCTAGCGGGTGGAGTTTCATGCTTCAAGCCATAAAAGCTCGAGTTAAAGTCGGACTTTTCTGCCGCATCAAGCGTGAAAAATATTGTGACGTGATAAGTATTTGAAGTCACTATAAACACCCCATCCCCATCCCTCCACTTTTTTTCTGGTTCTCTACATCCCTTCCTCTCTCTACACTTGCACGCTGGTATAAAATACTTACTAGCAAAAAATAAAACAAATAAACAAACAAAAACGACACCTGGTTTTGATACGACTATTTAGTCCCTCTCCTTGTCCCCCTTCATTGTGGTCCTCTCCCATGGAAGAACTCTAAGGAGTCGGCTGTTAGGTTAGCATTGATCAAGTGAAAAATCCGCTTTTACCCCTCACACCACTACCAGTTATTTTCCTCCCCATTTCCCCACAGTCCCTTTCAGATATTCAGGCAGTGGGCCGGGTTCCGAGCCGGAAGAGATTGTTTTATCATTTTTCTATATAAATAACACTGCCAAACGACGTGTGATTTGTCTGTATAACAATTCACGTTTAAAAGTAATTTGAAAATTGAATTTTTTTTTTTTTTAAGTATGCTAAAATTTTTTAACCAAATATATTCTGTAAACTGTATTTAACCGGTATTGCCCAGGAGTCTCCTTACTTTTATTTTTGCCCTTTGATTTACTGACAATTCAATGAACGAATGTATGTCATTTAAAAGCAGTCGGGGGTGGGGTGGGATTTTTCCTCTCGGCACCAAAATCAAGAGAGTCTAGGTCAGAAGTTTTCAACCAGGGGTAAATTTACCCCTAGGAGGTTAAAAGAAATATATATAGTCGGGGAGGGGGGGAGGGTTGAATAATTGAAGTACCTGGTAATTTAAAAATACTTATTTCTTTTTCAGATTGTGTCATGCATAAGAACCATACAATATGGCTGTGATGTCGTTGTTGTGTTGTGTATAATATTTTTATACAAAACCTAAAGTCTTAAACACTGAAAAAAAATGTTTTTTGTTTTTTTAACCTTCTTGTTTTTCTGTCACTTGAATTTTTTGTATGAAAGTAGGAGTAAATGGAGAAATACAAAGCCGAGGGGTCAATAATGAAAATAGCTGGTCTATGCCATTTATGAAATGGCCTTTTTTCGGTTTATTATGGTATCTTGCTGGTCTTGTGCAGTTATAGGAGGTCCATCCTCCCAGGCTTTGCCTTCTCTCTTTGTGAACGGGTTAGTTTATTGCTAATTGCCTGCGGCGTCCCTAACGAGAGAAAAGACATGAAAGAAAGAAAAACGTAGATTCCATGAACAAAGTTTCTTAGAACTGCACGCCTATGGAATTGTCTTCCGTTTTCCTGCTTTCCAGCTGACTGCAATATGGTTGTCTTCAAGTCTAACATAAACAAGTTTTTAATGAGCCGTTCCATATAAGTTAACAAATTTACCGAATTTCCATTACTAATGATTACTTTATTGTCCAATTGTCTACTGTACACTCTTTAACTCTTATCCTCGAGTGGCCTCTTGGCTTTGGTAAGTGGTGATGCCTTTGTAAAAAAAAAAAACAAAAAAAAAAAAAAGACGGAACTTCCCAGACACTCTGTATATCAGTGCTCATCCTTGGGGGGGGGGAAATCTTCAATCCCACTTTCTGACTCTTGTGTCACATCTGCATGCGAGAGACAGATAAATACATGATAGGACGCCTAACACAATGTTTGAATTTAAATATCGTGAATATTTTCTATTTGTATTTCGCCACGCCCCCCTCGTTTTTTTTTTTTTTTTTTTTTTTTTTTTTTTTTTTTTTGTAAATAGGATTTTTAAAGCTCAATTTAATTATTACAGTATCGTTTGGCCCCTATTTTTTCACTTCGCACGGGCTTTAATGTTGGGGGAATGCAGCCCATCCCCCGAAAAAAAATGTCATTCTAGATTGGGACAAAAATTAAAAAAAAAAAATAATAATAAACTCTAGAACTTCTTGACTTATTGAAGACAGAACAGAGACTACACTTTTAATCGTAACCTTAAATCGTTTGAGTCAAATGTTTTGGTTACCGACTTTCCAGTTCTGAAAAATTTTATTTAGTCACAATTAATAAAATCTTTCATCGTCTGCTGCTTCATGCGGACTAATATAACATTTTTTTTTTATTGTCATATTTTTTTATTTTCTGTTTTGATTTTAATTTGTAAATGTAAATTGTGTGTTTGCTTATGTCATACTTTCTAAATGTTTTTAACAAAGCTGTCCATTGAAAGCAACAAAGAGGCCATCTTTCTTTCTTGTTGACAAATCGGGACGCAGTCTGCATTTTATAATAAGGCATAAAAATAGAAAAAAATTGCTTGATCATTCCGATATTATCATAAGAAAGGAATCGATATGAAAAGGAAAAGAAAAAAAAGGCTTTGTTTATATAAAAAGGATATCATACGGAATCTATATAGATGGTCACGTGTCAGATTTTTCTAAACGATTTTTTTTTTCACTCCCAAACAAGGCACATTACTATTTGAAATTTGTCTAAATGGGGACTGTGGGGAGTTGAGCAGCGATTCATACTTGCAAACAAGCACATACATTTATCACATGTGAGTATTCTCATCAAAAACATAACATGCTTAAAAACCATAGCCCAAATACACAATTCACCATATACTTAACTAGCAAGGTGATCCAACGTTGCCCGGGATTGAATGATGATCAACGAATGTTTCACACTCCCATATTTTTATTGTCATCGAAATCGATGAAGTAGCCCAGTTTTCAATCAAATTGATTGATTGCCTGCTCTAATTAGGGACCCATCGCAATACACCCGGAGAAAGCTTCACATACCTCTTGCCGTGACTAACTTCACAGTATATTGTAGTCTACATTGCACTGTAAAGAACCTACTGTTGATTTTATAAAATTATTTTTATATATAATGGCTTGCATTAAAGTTTAAAATACAAGAATCAAGTATCATGGTTCAATTGTGCTCTAAACAGAAACATTCATTTTTAACGTGCCCTTGTCATATCAAAGAACCTACTGTTAATTTTATATGTTGAGCCTCTGGGCTTGTGTGGTAATGAAATTTCTCAAATGCACCTGTTATGTTAGGCTGTGTAAGGTGTTAACTTTGGTCAAAATCGCCTGATCCTTCTCTATTTTAATTGGATTATTTCGATTATCAGTACTTATTGAATACATTCTTGATATAAAACCTATCTAAGAACACTGCCAGGCACACAAAGTACCTTCCTGTGAACTTTCATAAAAATCTACCCAGCCGTTTTCGAGTCCATAGGGAACAAACAGTTCCTTTTATATAATAGAGATAGATATCACTAAGACACAGCTTATGGAAAAGAACATCCATAGTCGCACCCGCTACCAACACAGACACACTTGCATTGACAATTATATTCATATATTTATATAACTCTACATACACTAATGTGGATGATATAATTATAGGCTGTTCGTAAAAAGTCAGACAAAGTTTTCTTATCTTAAATTTTTGTACTCCACAGCAGATTTTTAATATTAAAAAAAAAAATTTTTTTTGTCATTATCCTGTGCCTTGATTTTCATTTCATATCTAAACATTATTAAGCCAGTTTTTGTCTATATTTGCATTTTTTATAATTCTGCCTCTTCTGATGAGAAGCATTTAGCTTCAAAATGCCATGGTCTAAAGAGGATTTTTTTTTCTTAATTTCCCCCTTTTAACTTTTCCTTATTGTTCTGATATAATAAAATTATAAACTTTTATTCATCATCTTTCATTTAATATTATTCATATATATCGGAAAGTTGTCAATACTCACTTCCAAAGAACATGCCTTGTCCGAAGGAAGAGAGAAACTTTTTCTTTCACCTCAAACACAGCAGACATTTCCAAATGCACGCATGGTTGTAATTTATTTTCTTCCAAAATCAATCATCTTGATGAAATCCTCTAAATAGGGGTGAAACGTTGATAAACTCACTATTGTTTTAGGGTTTCCCTTCTCATTTCTTCATAACATTTTAGTATTAATGATATTTTTCTTCTATGCATACCATTTATTATTATTAAACTAAAGCTGAGTTAATCAACGTCTGTTTTGCTAAAGTTTTTTTTTCATATTTATTTAACTCTTATAAATACATATCAAAACTATTATAAAACAATAATCTACAAACACGTGTTTCGAGGTACTACCTCTCGTCAGCGTAGCTTGACTGTTCTAGGACTTGACCCTCAGACTATATATACTATTCCTTGGTATTCGGATTGATGCTTGAAAAAGCTTTCATTTTAATTGGTTGAATGAGTCTTAATTTGCAATTAACTCACAAAGTCATCCATTTCTTAATAACTTTCTTTTTGTCTCTCTAT
This sequence comes from Euprymna scolopes, assembly GCF_053919585.1. Lineage (NCBI taxonomy): Eukaryota > Metazoa > Mollusca > Cephalopoda > Sepiida > Sepiolidae > Euprymna > Euprymna scolopes. The sequence continues at coordinate 110,150,025 of NC_136498.1, read as the reverse complement.
CCCCCTCCTTTTTGTCTCTGTCCCCCCCCCCCTCGGAATCCAATGACTGAGCTTTAAACACTGTTCTAAACTAAACACGTTCCCTCTTACTAAATAAACCATAAAGGAAGAAATGCAGACAAGATGGTGCCTTAAAGCAGAAACTTTTAATAATGTAAATGATTTGCATATGCGCAGTCATGAAACAGCAAACAGATAAAAATTCGGCTACTCCCACAAACCAATTTTTTCAATTTTTACTCCTTCACAGCCCCTTTTTTTTCCACATGAAAACATTATAAAGTTTTCAACATGTCTGAATACGCTATATACTAAATTTAAAGTCTGTAGATCAAAGATTCGTTGAGTATATAGGTTGAGAAGTGTCCTCACACACGCATTCTCTTATATATATATATATATATATATATATATATATATATATATATATATATATATATATATATATATATATATATATATAATTAAATTGCTAAAAAAAAAGAATGTGTTGCATGACTGTTGTTGATTATATTTATTGTTGTGCCGAAAAAGACAAGCAGAATATACATCTACAGAAAATACAAATTGCCAGAGATTGGAAATATCGGCTTTTTCTTTTACTACTAGTGATGGAACGATTCCAATATTTTTCCTGATTTGGATACAACTATCGATTCTGTTCTAAATTCCTGATTCCAATACAATTACTGATTCTTATTTTTTAAAAAAAATTTTGATTATAAATATGAATTGTTTTTTTTTTTTTGTTTATTTATTTTTTGTTTTTTTTGAGGTGACGGAAGGGTCGATCTACTGCAACCCCCCTGAAATATGAGCATATATTTTCGCAAACTTAAAAATACTCTTGTCGAGACGAGCTCTAAATTTTGTCTTTACTTTTAGTCTAAAGTTAATAAGTATTTAGTATTTCATCATTAATACAGAGTCATGTAAAAGTAAGTTTTAAACACCAAAAAAAAATGAAAACAATAAAAGAATCGTTTTTGGCATCGGAAAATAGGTGCGGATTTTTTTCTAATACTGTTTTTGATCCCCCACCCCGTGCGCTAACAAAAAAATCTGATTTTTCTGATTCTCAATTCTTATTCCAATTAACTGTCCTAACACTAGGTACTACACTATTCAAAGTTGGGAAAAATCCTTGTACTGACACAATAGGGTAGATTATAATATTTTTTTATTTTATTGATTTTTTTTTGTTTTGCTTTTGTTAATCCTAATATTAAGACTTTTTTTTTTAAATGGTCGAACTTTATAGTAATTAGTGTGCAAACCCTGACAATGTGCCTACAATATAGTCTGATTTGACTACAGTTTTAAGTCTATTTTAAAAAAAAAAATGCAATTTTCTTTGGTTTGTCGTCGTTAAGGATCTGACATAAAGAGTTGCTTCACAAATTTGCTACTATGAAATATCCGCTCAATTATCAAATCTTTTTCTTTGATAATTCTAGAAAAGCAGTTGTAGATAAAAAGTGCGCATTACCAAAGCGACTCCTCCCTGTAGAAATGTGCTCAGTCGAGGATGAAGGAATGTTTCTAACCAATTTTTCGATATTTGTCGTCCAAAGGGTCAAACTTCAAAACGATACCAATCTCATGAAAATCTGTCGCCTCTGTCGAAAGTTTTAGGCAGGCATACATTTAAACAGACAGGTGAGGTTTATATTATAGATGGTAATTGATAAGTTCTGCCACATTAGTAAATTATTTAAACAAAGTGGAGTTTTTTAACAGTTTGTCATGCATAAGTTAGATATGGCACTTTTCACGGTAAAAATGTCGATTAAATAGGGGGTTCTTAAAAATATCCGTTTGTATTTCTGCCTTTTGAAAGATGAGCGAATTATAATGGCCGCCACTCAAACTAAGGGAGACAACTGTCCGTATTGTAAAGATCAAAGTGGGTCAAATCGAAAGAAAGAAAAACAAAATATCTTCAAGAATAACATCAGCTGAGAAAAACATTTTCCTTTCTCTGTCTGCCTGTCTGTCTGTCTGTCTGTGTGTGTGTGAGGAGGAGGAGGAGGAGGAGTGTGGACGGTGGAAGAGGGCGTAATAAACAGATGTTGATGTGAGGCTTAAGCATGGAACCACCGAAGAGCTGAGAAAAGGGTTTAAGTCAATTCTAGCCGACTCAGAATTGTCAAAAGTCAACGCTTCTCAAGTGATAAGTGGCCGCTAAGATTTCTTCTCCTCTCGTTGTCGTCCACGATTGAACGCCTGATTGGACTTGTCAAATTGGCACTTAACGAAAACGATCGTTTGCGGAAATTGGCTTGTTTAACACTGTCGGCCACATGAATCGGCATCTGCGGAAGTGGTAGGGTCGTCTGCAACGGCAGAAGTCTTCGCCGATTCACCCTCCACGCCCAGCCTAATCCCGGCATTAAATGCATTCAGCGCGGTGCTCAACAACGTCTTCAACCTACCATTACATGCAGACGATTTCCTTTTTAGACACGCCTGATTAATCGAACCGGCCAAAGTACAGCCATGTCAGCACGATAACCTTCCACCCTCCCCGCATCTTGCCAGGCCCTTCTCTCATTGATAATGCAACCCTCCCGGACTGGGGCTGATAACGGGACAACTGACGGCAACAGAAAAATCACTAACAAATAACTGTGTTTATCTGATTCTACAATTAATAGGATGTTTCATGTGATCTCGCGGCCCTTTTTGGTTTATTGTTTTTTGTCTTTCGTTGTTGATGGTCGCACATAGACTAACAAAGCATGGAAAATTAGGCATGGAAAGTAGGACTGTTCTGATGGATGCACTACCCAACAACCCCCTCTACCCGTGATCTGATGAATCCCGCCCCCTTTTTAAGTCGTGTATATTAAATCAGCATTCTTGCGTGTGCCTGCCTGCATATGCACGCATCCAAGCCAATTGTAAATATGAAGTCGATGTACGTGTGTGATGTCCAAATGTTGATGCAGTAGACACGCAATTACAGACGTTTGGGGGATTAGAGGGAAAATGATTGCAAAAAGAGACGCATTCTTTGTATAAAATCTTTTATTATCATCTCCACCCCCTCACTTTCTTCATCTCTCCCCCCGCCCGCCTCTCCCTTGAACAATTGGACCCTAATGCCATCAACATTAGCAGGTCTCAATCACTCTGCCACTTTGAGCCGTCAAGACCAATTTGTAACTAATATCTTTTGCCCTGTCGTCACCAGGACACTCAAATGCAAAACAAGTCTAACTGGGAGGAGGTGTGGGATGAAGTGGAGGGGGAGGGGGTCATGCGGACAGCAAATCGTTATTTACTATCATTAATGAAAACAGCATTAATCTCTCCCCACCCCCCTCCCGCTCTTATTACTCGTCGATTGTGTTTATGAAACCAAGTGGCCATATTACACTGCGCTTTTCAAACTCGCGGCTACTTTTCTCATGGAATACCTTTTTTGTGAGGGGGAGGGGGGGTGATAATTCTTTTGAAAATAAGGAATTTTGCTTTCGGATGGCCGGCCGTCTGATCCATTCCCTATCAGAAAGGCTTACTTTCATGAGTTTCTTGATACCAAAGTCGGAATTTTCTCTTTGTTCTAATAAGAACAGGGTGTGCATAATTGGCCGAACAGATATCATGACAGACTTTGGAATTGGTTGTGCCAAGTTCAAATTCAATGTGATCTGTTGCAAACATTTACGCATTAATGCTGGGGAGAGTGTTTGTGTTATGGGGATGTTTCTGGAATGGTTGGTAGGTATATCCTGGGCATGACTACCAGCTCATCGGGGTTTAAACACTATACAATGATAGATATATGCTCTTTTGATTATGTCATCAGCTATGTCTACTTGACGAGTTCTTGGTGCCATTAGCTGTCATTAATTCTTTTTTGAAAATTAATTATATGGGAGGAACTTTTGGTACTGGAATTGCACACTGTATGGAATAAACGAACAATACATTTTTATAAAAATAGAAATTTAATTTAATATTGAAGGAGCATTTTAAAGAATACTAGAGTCGAGGCACTTTACTTTTTGCCTTTGAGGACCTGATTTCAGTTACTCGGGATTGACTGTGGATCCACCTTCAATAGTCTCCCGATACCAACTGATTTCTAAATCTTTCCCTCCTGGTGAAACCTGAGAGAGATAGAAAGAGATAAAGAGGGGGATGGATAAATAGATACATAAAAAACAAAGAGACTGAAATGTTATTGTTTGGCAATCCTGGTGTCGGCCAAGTAGATCTGACCTTTTCACTTGTCAAACTCAACTGCATAAACAACTTGTCCCACTGATGTGCGCTAACATTTCGAGTGCAAAGCAGCACCACTTGATTTTACTCGTCTCCCCCACCCCACCCCTGAGGACAAGAAGATATAAGTAGAAGGCTTTTTTAAGCACCCTCCCCCCGGTCCCCAAATGGGCTCTTTTTCATTGTATCACAAGGTTAATCCCGGAAGTCTTTTTATTTTCATTAATAATTTACTCGGTCAAAACAGTATTTTTTCACTTACAAGAAAAAGTGTTATTTGGGTTATGAATAAATGTAAACGTTTTGTATCCTCTTTGAAATAAATTAAAAAGTTGACTTTATTTTTTTCCATCCTGTTCTGCCGGAGTAAAACGTTGATCATGAGAAGTAAACGAAAAAAAAAAGTTATGTTCTTAAATTGAAATCGAACATGGAATTGCATCTGACCAGTGTCTTCATAATCCTGTTATAAAGCATGCTATGGATACCTTACTGTGTAAGGAGGTCAAATAACGTTCTATTGAGGGAAAGCAATCGTCAGACAATAAGGGTATTAGTCATGAAATTTAGAAAATTTTTATTTATTTATTTATTTATTCTGTGTGTGTGTGTGTGTGTGTGTGTGTGCGTGCGTGCGCGTGTGATTTAACCGGAATCTGTTTTATATATTTTTGTCTGTGTGTGTGTGTATGTATGTGTGTGTGTGTGTATATATATATAATATATATATATATATATATATTATATATATATATATATATATAATATATATATATACCTTATTGCTATCATATGTAAAGACAAGAACTGAAAAGTGAGTGATTCTTGTTTTGCTGTAATTTCTTGGAGGTAGGGGTTGAGGAGGTTCTACAGAATCTAAAAACTGAAGTCAAGTATGAAGGGTTGCTCGGTGACTACGTCGCCCCCTTCCGCATTCAAGCGATATTTGCGTTGCAATGGAGCAAACAAGAAAACAAACACATTTCCAAAATTATTACCTTTTTTTTATTTATTTTTTTTAATTTAATGCCTTTTTACACTGTTTTTTTTTTTTTTTTTTTTTTTTTCTCCCCTTAAATTTGGTTTTGTTTTGTCTGAATTAGGAATTCTGTTTTTATGATTTCCATGCAAGAGTTTTGCTAGGGGGGGGGGGAATAATAATAATGATGATGATGATCACCACTACCACCACCATAATCAACTGCTCGGAACGTTCCTTTGCCAATATTGAATTCACTCAAAAAGAGACTTTTTTCTTTTTGCTTAAATTTTCTTTTTTTTTTTTTCTTTCTTTTTTTTCTTTTCTGATTCCAATAAAGTTTGCTCTAAAAAGAAAAAAGATTAAAAAACAAAAAACGACCCCAATAAGTTCTTACGTTTCTGAATTTTTGAGAAGATGATTTATTATTCATATTATCTGGATTCTTTGGACTACTGTTCTCATCTTGAATATTATTTTTACAGTATTTAGGTCAATGCACACACACAGGTTCTCACCAGATCACCGAAGCTAAGCAACATTGAGCCTGGCTAGTACCAGATGGGTGACTATTTGGGAAGGCGAGGTGCTGTATGTACCGCGAGGTAAAATACCAGGTTGAGAAACTGGAGTGGTCTATCCTTCTCTCGAGAGTAGATGGAACTCTCTTAAGCCATGTGTAGGCAACCGATCTAGCGTCGCGATAAAAAATATCCTTGATAGCCGTGGCAAAGCATCAAGTATTCAGCTACCGACAAGATTTGAATTACATTACAAACTCGTGTAGTGAGTTCAATCTCGGCTACGGCTGCGCTGGATAAGTCAATGTAACCTCTGACCTTCTTCAGGTATATCTTGTTGAACTCTGGAATCTTTCTGTTGAATTTGAGACTCTGCACAAACAGATCCCTTTATTTAATCCACGGGGATAACATGCTCGCATTCCATCAACCATAACTGGGTAGAAGTCATAAGTAATTAGCAATTGTATTTTTGAGTATCGCCTGCACTGAGGATTGAACCTTCAACCTCTAGAAGCGTTTAACTTTACAACAGAATTTTAACAAGTAATTTATCCACTATACCACAGGTTCTTATGACCTGAAGAAAGGTTGGAAGTTACATCAAGTAAAACATTGTGGAAACAAGTCAAGCATGCAGGAGTCCTCTTCCTTGAGTGAAAAATTTGCTTTCACCATTATTAATGTTTGTGCAAAATCTAAAAAAAATCTAATGCATGGTTATTGAAAAAAGTGTAAACAAACGAATGGATGAATAATTTGGGGGAAATTTTACCACTATAATGTTCCCTGGGGGGGGGGGCAATCAGTTATCCTGGAAAATCTGTTCTGACAAAAATTTACTTTCACTGTGGCTAATGTATGTCAAAATTAAAAAAAAAATTCAAGTAGTGGTTGTTGAGAAAAGTGCGGGCAAATGATTTTGGGGCAATTTTATCCCTATAATTGTCTCTACGGGGCAACCAGAGTTATCCTGGAAGACCCTTTCTTGCAAAAATTTACTTTCACCATGACTAATGTTTGTGCAAAAATTAAAAAAAAAAAAAATTCAAGGAGTGTTTATGAGAAAAGTATGAAGAAACGAATGGATGAACAATTTGGAGGCAATTTTACCCTTCTAATGTTCCCCGGGGGGGGGGGGGGGTCAACTAGAGTTATCCTGGAAAACCTGTTCGGGCAAAAATTTACTTTCACTCTGACTAATGTTTGTGTAAAATTTCAAAAATATCTGAGGCGTGGTTTTTAGAAAAGTGCGAACAAATGAACGGGAGTGAACTACTAGGTCCAATCCCTCCTTTGTCGGGGGGGGGGGGGCAATAAGATTCAAGATGAGAACTGTAGTCTCAAGAATCCAAATAATACAGATTGATTACTTGATAAATAATTTAGACTTGACAAGTTTTGCTTTTGTAAAACAAGTGTTTTCTTTCCTTTCTAAAAGGTTTTGTAGTCGAAGCAACAATATTTCAATTATGTTATTGTGCAAATAGCGAAAACAGTTCAAATAGGACAACAATACGTTTTTGCCCCCCCCCCCCCAACAAAAGGAGGGTGGACCTGTAAATTCACCCTTTGTCCATTCGTCTGTCCGCACTTTTCTCAATAACTATGCCTTGCAAGTTTTTGAAATTTTGCACAAACATTAAACATGATATGAGTAAAAAAAAGTAACAGAACGGATTTTCCGGGGAAACTCTGGTTGCCCCCCCCCCCTAGCGGTGCCTTTCGGTTTAAAATGGCTAAAAAAATTGATGCCTTGGATTTTTATAAAACTTTCTGAAAAGTTATAACTAATTGATTTCTATATAATTTTGTTTGCCTATACTTCGCGATAACTCTTGAGTGTGCCCCAGGGGCTCTTTTAGGTCTAATAAAAACACTCCATTTTTGGGGTCTCTTTTATCATATTTGTCCAAAATTTTCTGTGTATGTCTATTTAGCAGTTTTGCATGGTGCTGAACTCAACTTTAAATATGTTAAAGCCTTGGGAACTTTGGGAGCTAAATGGGGGGAGGGGGCAGATGATGGACTTAGTCATTTCTTTTTTTTGTATGATGCAGAACTCAAATTTACATATGTTAAGGCCTAAAACAGCACCGTCCGTTTGTGCATTTTCACCAGGATTTGACGTCCCCTGGGATCTTTTGGGGCTAAATGGAGCGGGGTGGGGCAATGTTTTTTGTTTTTTTTTATGCCTCGTTCACAGTGCACTCACGGGGGACCATGCATGCTTCACTTTTTACTTATGAATGAAATGTAAAGTTTGTAAATGTTTGAATGTCAAACTTGATTTAATTATTAATTCCCCCAGCTCGTACAATTACGACCTAGAAGGCATTTGGCAACAATAGTGGTGAGATGTCCAAGGCATCGCTTTTGGTTTATCTGTTTTACTACCCCCCCCCTCTCCCCAATATCTTTTATTTATTTACAAAACACCATCCCCTCGCCATGTTAAGAATGGCTTTCTAAATAATAGCGTTATTATTTCAGCACGGTAACATGCTGAGCTCCAATCTATGGTTCCCCACACCCACCCTCGCCAAACTTTCACGAAAAACACTCGTCTAGCTGAAACTATTGTAAATAATTCCGCCAACTCTTTATCTGTGCCTGAACCTGAACGTAGATTCCATGAACAAAGTTTCTTTCTTAGAACTGCACACCTGTCTTCCGTTTACCTGTTTCCAACTGAGTAAAATTTGGTAGTCTTCAAGTCCAACGTAAACAAATTATTGATGAACCATCACTTTAAGTAATCCAATTTACCAAATTTTCACTACTAACGATTACTACAATATTATCCCATTGACTACTGTACACTCGTTAACCTTTATCCTCGAGTGGCCTTCGGGCTTTGATAAGTGGTGACTTTTCTGTAAAAAAAAAACAAACTTATTTTCTACAATTTTTTTTTTCTTTGTGCTCCATTGTTCACTTATTTATTTAAATTAAAATTAAGAAATCGGAATACATCTCTAATAACTGAAAAACGACACCAAGCTTTTCAAAAGGTGAGCAGTGTGTAACGGACTTAGAGAATTATCTCCACCACCACCACCACCACCACCACCACCACGACCACCTACTTCACTTACACCCCCACCCCACCTCCCTGAAATCTCAGTTTCTTTCTCTTTCTCACTCTGTACCACTCGTCAATTGACTGCTCGCCGGGGCTTTTTATTAAGTCGCATGAAATTGCTAATTTCCATTTTCCATGCATAATTTTCTATGACGAAAATAAATAAATAAAATTACGTTGTGTGCTAGATTAGGCAATATGGCGAGGCGGGCAGCCGTCGTCTTGTTGCTGTTGACAAAGAAGTTTCGGATCAAATAACCACACACACACACACACACACACACACACACACACGTTTATATGTTTAACCGACACCTGCATATGTTTTCTTCTTTTCTTGGTTTACCTGTTTATCGCCATTTTCCTTTATATTCCTTATTTTACGATTCTTTTCATCACCCCCCCCTCCCCCCCTTTTTTTTAAAATCCTTTCAGGAGTAATTTTGTAAAGATCGCTTCTCATTTACAGTGAAATCGGTTTTCTCGTCATTTCTTCCAAAATTATTTCGTACTATAATGGTGATTATGCAATTTTCTTTAATCTATACTTAATGTTAAGTGTTCACCATGTTTACTAATAATGTTCAAATATGGCGGACTCTCTTGGACAAAAAAAAAAAAAAAAATTATGTAGGGGTGGATAACTCTAGTTACTTCCAACTTGAGAACAATTCAGTATTCATATCAGTAAACGAGAAAATTACCCAGAAATCTACATATATTTTTAAGCCGGAAGTAATTAGTTACCCGCGCCGTAACAACTCCTAAAAGCCTGTGGCAGAGGCGGCGGCAAAATGGTATTGTCAGTTATCCGGTTATCAGGGCTCTGGTAAAAATTCATGAAGCGTCAACAACAGGGTCCGTCGTCCTGTGGTTGTCTCTGCATTTAGCAAGCAGGGACGTATTAGATGCGGAACTGCAAATCCATGGAGCGAAAACGGCATTGCCTCTGCATGTGCAGCTGCCATTCCTTTGTTTGCTCTCCGCAAAATCTTTCCAGACAGAATTTTGTTAATAAGATAGTCTCAGACTAGAACTAAAAAAAAAACAAAACAAAAAACAAAATATAATTCTTAAAACTGTGTATAAGTAAGTGTTTGTCGATCTCAGAACTTTTTTTTTTGTTTTTTTTTTACTTGGGGTCACTGATTATTAAGACCCGAAGGCCACTCGAGGATAAGGGTTAATGAATGTAAGGTGGTAGTGAAGTAATCCTTAATTATGTAAATTGGGTGGAATTTGTTTATTTATGAGGACGACCTAACAGGAACTTGTTTACATTAGATTTGAAGGCTATCATGTTGTATTCAGCCGGGAAGCATGCCAGTGGAACAGTGTTCCGTTGTGCGAATCTAAAGTTGTGCACCCACCCCTCTAATTATTATTATATATTTTTTTATGTGAATCAAGCGCCGTCTTTTAGATTATCAGTAAAAAAAAAAAAAAATTATTTTAACCCTAACCCTAACAGCTGATTTATGGGCCCTAACAACATAGCTAAAAAGACGACATGGTCGGTATTCGACCTTCTAATAATACATGTTCAAATAATTTTGCCAATCGCCTACTGCCATTTTGGCTAATTATTGCTTAATTGGGTCAGTCTAAAGGGTTTTAAAAAATGACTGCAAAGTCGCTATGTTTTTTTGGTTCAAAAAAAAGATTTTATTTTTAAACATAAGTTTTCTTTGCTGGTACTATAATAATAAATCGATGAATATTTATTGATTTTTAACTACCAGTAAAGTGATCAATGGATCACCACCCACACTAGTGTCTTTTTAACTACCAGTAAAGTGATCAATGGATCACCACCCACACTAGTGTCTTTTTAACTACCAGTAAAGTGATCAATGGATCACCACCTGCACTAGTGTCTTACATTTGAGAAAAAATGTGCCCATATTACGTGGTTTACGGTAATTTGAAAATTAAAACAAAAGATTGTATAGCTAAATATTTAGAACATTTTAAAGGATTTAGAATCGGTAACTGTATCGGAAGCGGGAAAATATTGGAATTGTTCCATCACTAGTTTAGAGCTTTTCGTTTACCCTTCCAACTCTGCACGACCGATATATTAGCCCTAGCAACATAACTAAAAGAACAAAACGTCCAATTTTTTGGCCTTCTAATAATACGTTATAGAATACTGTTGCTGATCGCCTATTGTCTTTTTGGGGTCCGGGTCCAAAGGGTTTCCGTGGAGGGGAGTGCATTACATCATTCGAGTTCACAGTAAAACGATCCCCCAATGGAACTGGTTGTAAACTCTAGAATTTTAAAATTGTGTAAAAAAAAAAATGTAAAACTCAAAAAAATGTGATGTAGATGTAAAATAATCACATCCTCAGAACATTCCATGTTAAAATCATTGAAAAAAAAAAAATTAATGAAATTAAAAGATGCGCTGTAAGAAAAAAAACATGATTAATCATGAAATTAGTTTGTCATCGTTAAAATAAATAGATTTGTTTGCCGTCTTCAACATGGAGTAATCGAGTCTAAATTTTTAGATTGTTATAATTAAAAAAAAAATTTTTTTACAAAGGTGTTACCACTTATCAAGGCCTTAAGGCTACCCGAGGATAATCGTTAAAGAGTATACGGTAGTCAATGGGAAAGTATAGTAATCGCTAGTAGTTGAGATCAAGAACTTGTTCACGTCGGATTTGAAGACGACCATATTGTAGTCTGTTGGAAAGCAGTTCTAAGAAATAAGTTCCGTTCATAGAATCTATGTTTAGTTTCAGGCACAGATAAAGTGTGGTGGAAATTATTGAGAGTGGTTTCAGCTAGACAAGTGTTTTTTGTGAAAGTCAGGCAAGGAGAGGACCAAAGATTGGAGCTTGGTCGAGCACTTGCCATAAAAATAACGATAAAGCAGAGACAGATTTACAACGTCTCTTCTGTGAGAAAGAGGCTACAGGGAAGAGCAAAGGGCATCCCCCACTAGGCTACGAAGTCTATTTTGACCTTTGTCAAGGCAAGATAAGTTGCTTCTAATAGCTCTTGCTCGCATGTAGCAACAGTACTCTATCCTTGTTGTACTTGGCTCTTATACAGATAGAGATTTGTATCAGCTGTGAGATATCTACTGAAGTGGTAGAACGATCCCACCATTTTTCCAGCAGCCTTGGCAACTGATTTGATGTACGTGTTCCGTCTCAGATCAGAAGTAATGGTCAGACTCAGAAGTTTGTCAAAACATGGAGCCTCTCCAAGACGAAAGCCATTCATTTCAACTTATGCCAGACGAGAATCAGAGCGTTGATGATGTTGAAGATAAAAGCTTGGTTTTAGATGCATTAAAATTAACCAGCCACCTCTTTCCCCCATTGCACAATGTGCTCAAGATCAGAGGAGAAAAAAATCAAAGAAAACTTGGTCATTTACGGCCTTTGAAATGTTGCCATAGATGGTATTGTCGTCAGCATAAATGTCTATTAATGATCTTAGGATGTGATTTTGGAGATCATTGATGTAGATCAGGAAGAGAGTTGGGTTCAGGATGGATCACAGAGGAACTCCAGCATTAATACTGTGAGCTTCTGATTTCTGCCCATTAACCACTACTCTTATGAACCTATCAGAGAGAAAAGATTTAATAAGTAAAAAGACATATCATAGCTGGGAATTTTGTGGAGTAGACTTTTATGCCATACCCTATCAAAAGCCTTTGATATGTCAACAGCAATTGCTCTAGAAAGGAAGCCTCTGTTGAGAGATTTGCTAATCCTATGAGATATGACTGTTAGCGCATCTACTGTAGATCTGGAAGCCATATTGCATATCACTGAGGAGGTTATTTTTGCTGAAGTGGTTGACTACTTCTCTATTTAACACAGACTCCAGCAACTTACTCATGACACATAGGAGACTGCTTGGTCTGTATTAAGAGGGGGATGAGCGATCATTTGAATTTTTAAATACTGGACGTACTGATGAAGTTTTCCAGGGTGTTAGGAAGCAATTCTTCTTAAGACAACGTTTTAACAGCTTTGTAAATATGGGATGTTATAAGCTACATTTCACCTATTATAGCAGGATAAATGTATGATATAGTGTTTATATGAGACACCAATTACTGTAAGAGAAAAATACAACCAAGATAAGAAAATGAATATTCCACACACTTAGCCAATCTATGGTAAAAATGCAGTATAAATAAAACTATTATCATATGAATTTATTTAAGGTAACAATTTTCTGCTGTTATTATTTTTTATTAATTACTAGCGAGGAGTACCCGGCGTTGCTCGGGTGTTTGGGGGGGGGTGTAAAAAAAAGTATGAGGATCGAACCCGAACCCTTGAGGCAAAGTTGTAAATTAAAGTGTGAGAAAAAAAAAAAAAAAAAAAAAACGTGCGATGGTAACCATTGCCCCACCGCGAGATGCTAACTGAAACACGTTTGAATTTATTTAATTAGTTGGATTTAGCAGGTGCCCGTTTTAATGAGTTAATGAGGTCAAGTTTGACTGCTGGATTGTATTCATTTACTGCTGAACGCTTTTTTCCCCCACCCCCAAGATGTTATAGGAAAAAGACTAACCCACATGCGGCGAGCGACAAATATTGAATATTTATCTTCCCGAAATCGAGCAAATTAAATAGACAGGCGAGCTTCGTTGTTAACTGTGAAATATTACGATTTATATGTGATATAAAAAGTTTTAAAAAGTTGTGAACCGACCGACCGCTTCTTTTTCTGAAAAAAGCCTTTTGTAGACACACAGAAAAAGCGAACACACATACATACATTTTCGCTTTTATATTTATAGATTGCGTGTTTTGTGTGCCGTATTTGAACACAACAAGAACAATCCCCCTCTACATTCTTTTCGAGTTGGCCTTGTGTCTAAATTTTTTTTTTTTTAAACCTGAATAAAAGATTTGATATCTCAAAGTGTAGTATCTGTTCTGCTGCTTCATTTCATTTTTTCGTCTCGGTTAATGGAGGGGAAATCCTTCATGACTGATACATTTTTTTTATTTTTGTTACTAACAAGAGTGCCCTTTGGGGAGGGGGGGGCTGGTTTCCCCCAACATTAAAAACCGACCTCATGTCTAACTCTGCCCTCGTGGAAAGGCAAGTAAACAAACAAAAAAAAATAAATAAATAAAAATAAAATAAATAAAATATCGTTCAAATTCATTTAAAACAATGAAACATTTCGTTTACTTTCATTGTTTTATTACGTTTTGTGTGTGTGTGTGTGTGTGTGTGTGTGTGTGTGTGTGATTTTTAATGTATAATGCATAACCATTTATGCTAAGAAGAAGCGAATGAAAATGTAAATTATAAATTCAGAACATAAGTATCAAAATTATTAAAAAGACTAAAATAAAAAAAATGACTTCTAATTGTTATACAAGGTGAAACGATAAAATTGTCACCCTAGAAAAGACATGATTCCATTTCCGTTTGATAAAAACCGGGGTTGTTGTTGCAGACCATCTACTAGTTGGTAGTTGGTTAGTTGTGTGCAAATCCCAAGAGCGATAGGAGCCTTCTTTCATGTCTGAAAGTGACACAATGTTCAACGAGCGAGATCGGAGATGCGCCGCTGTACAACTCATACTCTCTAGTGATCCAAGTTTGACAGACAGGTATCTGCCTGAAAATTACGCTAGTATATTCACATATAAATACGTCATCATCTTCGAAAGAAGACGATATAACAATAACACTTGTTTTTCATTTCGTTTATTTATTTTTTTTACACATAATTTATTTGTTATTCCTAGATTTTTGTTCAGCATTCTTGTTTTGTTAGAAAAGAAAAACCTCCATAGATTGATTCGTCTTCAAACTTGGATTGTATAAATAATTCATGTGGTAATAAAGTAGCTCTTTCTTCCATGTGGTAATAAGGTAGCTCTTTCTGTCATGTGGAATTAAGGTAGCTCTTTCTCTGTCATGTGGAAATAAGGTAGCTCTTTCTCTGTCATGTGGAATTAAGGTAGCTCTTTCTCTGTCATGTGGAATTAAGGTAGCTCTTTCTCTGTCATATGGAATTAAGTTAGCTCTTTCTCTGTCATATGGAATTAAGGTAGCTCTTTCTCTGTCATGTGGAAATAAGGTAGCGCTTTCTGTCATGTAGTAATAAGGTAGCTCTTTCTGTCATGTGGAAATAAGGTACCTCTGTCTCTGTCATATGGAATTAAGGTAGCTCTTTCTCTGTCATATGGAATTAAGGTAGCTCTTTCTCTGTCATATGGAATTAAGGTAGCTCTTTCTCTGTCATATGGAATTAAGGTAGCTCTTTTTCTGTCATGTAATAAAGAAGCGCTTTCTATCATGTGGAAATAAGGAAACGCTTTCTGTCATGTGGTAATAAGGAAGCTCTTTCTGTCATGTGGTAATAAGGAAGCGCTTTCTGTCATGTGGTAATAAGGTAGCGCTTTCTATCATGTGGAAATAAGGAAACGCTTTCTGTCATGTGGTAATAAGGAAGCTCTTTCTGTCATGTGGTAATAAGGAAGCGCTTTCTGTCATGTGGTAATAAGGAAGCGCTTTCTGTCATGTGGTAATAAGGAAGCGCTTTCTGTCATGTGGTAATAAGGAAGCTCTTTCTGTCATGTGGTAATAAGGAAGCTCTTTCTGTCATGTGGTAATAAGGAAACGCCTTCTGTCATATGAAATGTGTTATTGCATCTGGTTTCTCAATCATGCATAAGTTTATACTTTCGATTATCAAAGTTCGCTCGTATAAAATGTTGCAGATTTTATGCAAATGATCCATGTTTTTGTTTTTCTCTTTTCTTTTACTCTCTCTCTCTCTCTCTCTCACTCTCTCTGTTTTTATTCTTTCTATTTCTTACTCTTTCATTTTTTTTCGATATTCTCTTTATTTACCTTACTCACTCATTACCAAACGCCATCTTTTATTTTCTCCTTTTAAACTCATTTTTTTTTTTTCATTTTTTAAAAAAGTCTTTTCAATCCTCTAAAATCTCTCAATCTTTTTTTCAACGCTTTCATAATCTTTTTCTAGCCATGTCTCCACTTCTATCTTGTCTCTCTACGAGACCTCGCTTGCCACCTTTCTATCTTGACCCCTCATGATTTCGGTCGCCCATTTCTATTGTTGTCCCCATAACTTCACCTGATTCAATCTATCTCCTTATGACCTCAATCCTTTATTGTCTCCTTATATCCCTACTCTTTTTTTTTTCTCAACTTCTTCGTTGAGACGTTTTAATATCATTTCTTTTTCATAAACCTTCCATGAAAAGTCAATGAAGCAGATTTTAATTGAATACCCAACATGCCTACAAATCTTTTGAAATGGGTCAATGAAAAAAAAATCCCCCCTCCCTCTCTTCGCAATTCTCTTGTTCACCTCCACTCCTTCGGGTGGTGGTGGGAGCGATTTTTTTTTTTTTTCTGAAAAGAATGGCTCAACTTCATAAATTTATTCGAGTAACAGATTTACATAATTACGCAATTTCTTGAGCGGCTCACTTCAGACTTATTTCTTTATTACTTCTCGTCTCAAGATCAATCTTTGTATCAATATGCAAACCGTCGCTCAATCCGTACATTAACACCTATCGCGTTTCATGTTTGCATAATAACCAACTTGGATGTTTTGAGGGAGAAATAACTAGTAAAAGATAACATTGGTGCTTGTGTAGATCAGTGGTGTTTTAAATCAACGCATTTCAAGTGAAAACATTATTAACATACTTACGTGTCGTGTCGAAATTAATATAAATTTTTAAAAAAAATTACGAAAAATTTTTCAATAGAAAAATACTTACAAGTAAAACTAGAATTTATTGAATGACTAGTAGGGAGCCTCGACGTTACCCGGGATTGAATGACGATCAACGAATATTTCACACTCCTATATTTTTTTATTATCATCGAAATCGGTGAAATCGCCCGGGGTGGGGTGGGGGAGCTCCACATGCCTCCATGCAGTAACTTAATCTAAAATATATGTTATTCTACAGTGCACTCTATAGAACTTACTGTTTCTTTTATAAAATTATTTTATATAAACTTCTTTCCTGTTAGCGAAAAAAAAAAAAATTAAGCAATTTACGTGCGGGGTTTGAACCTACAGACCACGTCATGCAAAAAAATAAATAAATAAAATAAAATAAAATAACAAAAAGCAAAAAAACAAAACAAAAAAGAAACATGTAAATTTTCAAGTCTTATAAAATTCTTTGCAGTTAATGATAGTATTTTTTTTTTCTAAAATGACTTTATGTGACGTTAAATGACCTAAAACGATGGATATATCGTAAACCAAACTTCATGAATAAATATTCGAAAATATAAAGAACTTGAAGCATAAAATCTTTTTCTAAAATTTACTGGATTCGACATTTAAATAACCTGAAAAAGGTTGATATGTCGTAATCTTGATTCAATGTTGGGCAACGTCGGGTCTTCCTGCTAGTATTGTCTGAACCTTGTAGATTAATAATCGCTCACTGTTTTTCAAACGTAAATCCGAAAAGTATTAAAAGAAAAATAGACAATATTGCGTAACAATTGTAATGTTCATTCATCGTCGTAGCAAATGACTTAGACATCAAAAATCGGATTTTATTTTCATTCTATCAATAAATTAGTTTTCAATACTAACTAATCTACAACAATAAACCCCCACCCTCGCGCCACTGCACAAGACCAAATCCCCATATCCTGTGTATATGTCCAGTTTAAAGTCATTGGGTGCAGATATAACGTTTCTTAGTTACTGATAAGTGTGAGCATGAAACAAATTTCACCAGGGAGTGGGGGTGGAGGGTTCTTGTTTGCCCCTACCCCCATCCTTTTGTAGGAAATCAGTTGACCTATTCCCCTTACACTCCTCCGGCCCTGATCGCCATGCCAGCCCATCCAGTCAATTGATCCAGCAAAAGTCTCTGTGTTTGTCTAAAGTATTTTCTTATTCCTTCACGAGGGATTCTCCGAATCCCCTCCTAATCGTATTTAAATCGGGAGACGCGGTAAACTACAGAACGAGTCTGCCACTAAATCTAGTTTTCGGCTATTAACTCGGCCCTCTTATCTGTTTCCAAGATTTGGAGAGTAGCTTTCAATGGATTGATTGGCTTTAGCGAGATTAACGGTCAAACGGAAGAGAAAATCCCAAGATGTACAGAAGGGAAGTGGGAAGAAGAAAAATAAATAAATAAATAAAGTTTCCCCGGTTCTTTCTGCTTCTTTTGAAGTACATTTTACATGGGCATTTTTTTTTTTTGTCTGTTTTTGGAATTACAAAATAAATATTTTGTTGGTTAATTTTTACCTTAATTATTATTATTAATTATTATCATTTGTGTGTGTGTGCGTGCGTGCTTGCTTGCTTGTCCTATCATTAATCTGTTTATCCGAAATGTTATATCAATTTTTTTTTTTTATCTCCTGACGTTTTCCATTTTAACTTTTTAATACGTTAACCCCCACCCTCAGCACTTCTTTTTTCGGTCGAAGTCGATTTTCCCCAATCTCCAATTATGTTCTGTTGATTGCTTGTTAAGACACTTAACGAGTTGCTTTACTCTGAGGATCTTCTTGGAGATCTTCACCAATGTAGAATTGTGTCCGTCAGATTAGGGGAGGGGAAGGTGTAATCGTGAAGAAAGGTGATTGAAAGGGTGGAAGAAATGTATGGGGGAGGAGGAGGTCTTGCGTAACTTTTTTTTTTTTTTACTTCGAAATACTTCTCTCATTTATCTGCTATTTGTTATTACTATTGTTGTTGTTGTTAGTAGTAATAGTAGCAGCAGCAGTCTTATTATTATTACTAGCATTTCAGCCCGGCGTTGCCCGGGTGTTTGGAGGTGTATGTTGAGCAAAAAAAAACAAAACAAAAATAAAGTGGTATTAGGAAGGCAGGCTCAAAGGAGGAAAAGAACGGGAAAAAAACCTGACGTCTTTGCTGTTACGACCACCACCAAACCAGAAGTGATGTAGGTTTTTAATCAATGCTAGCCAATCGAAAAGAGAGGATGACTTTCGAAAATATCGGCGAAAAAACGACCCCCCCTATAGAAAAGTGTCCAGTTGAAGGTGAAGATATTAATGTTTTTAGCCAATTTTTCGATATTTGTCGTCTGAAAGTGGAGCCTCAAAACGATGTCGATCTTGTAAAAATCCGTCGCCTCTGTCGGAAGTTTTAGGCAGACATGCAAATATACATGCATACATTTACATATTGGCAACTCAAATTTTCGACCCTAACAGATTAAAAAGCTTGCGCTATCTCTGAATACCCTTTATGTAAAATTTCAAATGTTTAGACCAGAAATTGTCTGAGTAATTTGGTAGAAGCGGTCAAATTATTTTAAATATTGACCCCTATTATGACCCTTTAACATTTATTGTTTTGGGCTCAAATCAAGCTATTAAGTTAGATCCATGTCCAAGGAACCTATATCTAAAATTTCAAGTGTTTAGACCCAACATTGTCGAGGGAGTTTGGTAAAGTTCTCAAAGGTCAAATCGTTGAACTTTGACCCCTTAACATCCAAATTTCTGGCCGAAAACGGATCGCAAAGATTTTCCCAAATCTCAGTACCCTGTATATCAAATTTCGAGTCTGTAGACTTTAAATTGACAGAGTTATTGTGTAGGGAAATGTAGACACACAGACACGTTCACATATATATATATATATATATATATATATATATATATATATATATATAGATAGATAGATTAGTAGTATTGCTAGTGTTATTACTGTTGTTGTTACCCCCCTCCCCGACAAAAGGAGGATGGACCTGTAAATTCACCTTTGTCCATTCGTCTGTCCGCACTTTTCTCAATAACTACACCTTGGAATTTTTGGAAATTTTGCACAAACATTAAACATGATATGAGTAAAATGTAACAGAACGGATTTTCCTGGAAAACTCTGGTTATCCCCCCCACCCACCCAGGGGTGCCTTTCGGATTAAAATGGCTAAAAATTGACACTTTTGTGCTTATTAAAAAAAAATTAATGCCTCGGATTTTTATAAAACTTTCTGAAAAGTTATAACTAACTGATTTCTATATAATTTTTTTGTTTGTCTACACTTCGCGATAACTCTTGGGTGTGATCCAAGGGCTCTTTATAGGCTAATTAAAACAAAACCACTCCATTTTTGGGACTTTTCTGTGCATGTCTATTTAGCAGTTTTGCATGGTGCTGAACTCAAATTTAAATATGTTAAGGCCTTGGGGACTTTTGAAGCTAAATGTGGGGGGGGGGGCAAATGATGGACTTTCTTTTTTTTTTTTTTGCATGGTGCAGAACTCAAATTTACATATATGAAGGTCTAAAACTGCACCGTTTGTTCATTTTCACCAGGATTTGATGTCCCCTGGGGACTTTTGGAACTAAATGGGAGGGGTGGGGGAGGCAAATGCTGAACTTAATTATTTTTTTATGCCTTGTTCACTGTTCACTGTGCACTCACGGGGACCATGCAATCACTTTTTTTATCCCAGTTTAAATAAATATATTTTCCCTATAATTGTAAAAAATGTGACCACCTTTTCCTTGCTGACTAATGTTTTTTTTTTTTTTCTAAATGATCGAGGATTGAAGCTATGTAAAAACAATTTTGCCAGTCAGCGCACATAACATTTAAGCTGCCATATCGTTTGTTTCCTCGGTAAAGAAAACGATATCTACAGTGATGATCATATTTATTGGCACGGTAAAATAAAAGTTAAATTTTGTCTAATAAATTCTAAAAAAGGGATTAAATTAAAGAAAATAACAAAGTATATTATGTATTTTTAACTGGCCTTTCCGATGCAGCAATCGGATTTTAGAAAAAATAAATAACAAAGGAACAACAAACATAATTGCAAAAAACCCTTGTTCAAAATTATTGGCACGGCTTTGTTTTTCTTTTAGTATCAGTATAATATCAATCAATTTCCGGTTTACGTGCTTTCTGAACTTTTTTATAGCCATATTATGCTTGTTTAACGCTAATTCAGTGAATAATTTTTTTTCAGATAATTTTTAGATAGCGATTTATTTAAACTATTATAAGTGACTAAATTATAATTTTCAATCGCCATGGTTAAAACTAAGGAACACAGCGAAGACGTCAGGAAGCTTGTTGTAGCATGCCATACCAATGGGGAGGGCTATGATAAGATTTCAAAGAACTAAACCTTCCCAAATCCACTGTTAGAGCCATAATAAACAAGTTCAAATCGCAAGGCCACGTTATGAGTTTAGAGGGTAGAGGGAGAAAAAGGATTCTTTCCCCAAGAGATGAACGGAAAATTGTTCGACAAGTAAAACAAAACCCAAGGATCTCTGTTGGGGAGATTGTTGATGAACAGAGCACCTCTGGAGTGAATGTATCTCGACATACAGTTGGTAGAGTTTTGAAGAGAGCTGGTTTAAAAGCATGTCGTCCGAGAAAGACTCCCTTATTGAAACCTATGCACCTGAAAGCAAGGCTAGCCTTTGCAAAACGTCATATTGATAAAGATGTTGCATTCTGGAAACGTGTTCTATGGACTGACGAAACGAAAATAGAGTTATTTGGCCATAATAAAGTGTCTTATATTTACAGAAAATCTGGCGAAGAACACCATACCCACAGTGAAGCACGGTGGAGGCAGTTTGATGTTTTGGGGATCCTTTGCTGCCTCTGGACCAGGGCGACTCGTTAAGGTCACAGGTAGCATAAAAAAGGAAGATTATGTTAAAATATTGGACGAAAACCTGAAAGACTCTGCTAAAGAGCTCTCACTTGGTCGTCGTTGGTGGTTCATGCAAGATAATGACCCAAAGCATTCGGCTAAACTGACTAAGAAATGGCTTGAGGACAATCATATTAATGTTTTGGAGTGGCCATCACAAAGCCCAGACCTTAATCCAATTGAAAATTTATGGAGAACATTAAAATTGAGGGTAATGCAAAGGAAGCCTAAGAATCTTATTCAATTGGAGGATTATTGTCAGGAAGAGTGGGCTAAAATTACTACTGAAGAGTGCAACAACTTGGTTGTAAACTATGAAAAGCGACTGAGGAAGGTAATCAAGGCCAAAGGCTATACAATTGATTATTAAATAAATCGTGCCAATAATTTTGAACAAGGGTTTTTTGCAATTATGTTTGTTGTTCCTTTGTTATTTATTTTTTCTAAAATCCGATTGCTGCATCGGAAAGGCCAGTTAAAATACATAATATACTTTGTTATTTTCTTTAATTTAATCCCTTTTTTAGAATTTATTAGACAAAATTTAACTTTTATTTTACCGTGCCAATAAATATGATCATCACTGTATGTATATTTGGTACCGCACTATTTTTAAATAGTTTTTTCGTGTTAGATTCAAGTTTCACGTGACGATATCTTTTTTTATTATTATTAATTTGTAAGATGGAAGCACAGAATAATTACAAAACACCCTCCCCATATTAAGAATGACTTTCGAAATAACATTATTTCAGCCCGGTACTAAAAATGCATAAGTACCAAGAAAACAGAGTCGCTCTTTCAATGCAAACGCTCGGTTAAAAACCTAATCCAGAGATATTCAACGTGCTTCAGTATAGAGAAGGAGTTTTATGAAATTTAGTGATGGGACGATTCCAATTTTTTCCCCGATTCCAATGCAATTATCAATTTCGATTCTTTATAAATTTCTAAATATTTAACTATAAAATTGTTAATTTTTCCTTATTACCATAAAACACATGTTAAGTATGTTCTCAAATGTAAAAACACTTGTTGGGGGTGACCTATAGATTTTAGCTTTATTGGTATTTTAAAATCAAACATTTATTTTATTATTACTAATAGCAGTGGAAGATATTGATTTTAAACAAAATAATAATAAAAAAAAAAGATAATTACAGGAATCGTTTTCGGCATCGGACAATAAGCACAAATTTTTCCGATGCCCGAAAAAAGTTAAGATTTTTTCGATTCCCGATTCCGATAAATGACCCAAACACTAATGAAATTAGCTTCTATGTTCTTACGCAACTCATGAAAAATCCTATGCATTTTTTTTTTATATATATACACAGATATGCTTGACCATTTTAACAATATTATCAGGTAGAGTCTCAAAGTCACTTTTAACCTTAGCATTTCTAATTTTATTTATTTGCTTTGCCACTAACGCTTCCTTGTGAATTGATTATATATTTTTTTTCTAAATGAATTATTTAAGTTGTTAATCATTTTAATATCTTTCTGTTGAGTCATTTTGAAAATTGTTGCTTATTAGTAGGTACGGGCAAAATGAATGCCGATGCTCAAAATGTATAAACATTTTGACCCCTCCCTTTACTTAAAAATTCACTAAAAATAAGGAAATTAACCAATTTTAATGAAATTTTCAGTATTTATCAAATAATGATCGCGGAATATAATGAATTAATTATTTTTATTTAAATCTTATTGGAAGTGTATTATTTTGTTTAAACAAAAAATACCTTCACTAAAGTTATGGTTTTCAGTAGTAAATAAAAAACGCAAGAATTTATTTTTGCTTTTTTTTTTTTTTAAATATAAATAAAGCCTCGTAATTTGTAACAATAAAAACAAAATAAAATAATTTTTACAGGAACATTACGAAAAAAGCCCCTGAAGTCTGTATTAATGAATTCGATATAACTCGAAGAAAAATTAATTTCTCGAACTACAGATATTACCATTGAATTAAGCATTGTTTAATATTTTCACACACAAAAAAATTATAATAGCAAAAATATTTCTACATTTTTTTTTTAATTACAGCTTTCGCATAATTTTTATATGCAAGATTTGAATAATTTGCTTGCTCACAAGAGTGTGAAACTTTTGGCATAACATAATTTTTATATAATCTTGAACAATAATTAAAAAAAAAAAAATTAAAAAACAGGAACATAAAAATAATTAAATTAAAAAATGATAAAAATTGATACAAAAATATAGAATAGGAATGTATGGATGCACGTCTGGGGGAGGGGGAATCTGACACCCCCTACCTCCTTTTACTATCATGACTTCATTTTGAAACAGCGTTTTGATTGGCTGAAATTTTGGGCCTCCTTATAATCGTGTTTACAAAATTTTAGTTTATTGCGTTTTTGGTGAACGGTAAATTACTGGGTTTTTGAGGGCTAATTAAGTTATTTTTGCACAAACAATGTGTTTTTATTATTATTATTATTATTATTATTATTATTATTATTATTATTATTATTATTATTTAATTCAATATCTTAGGACTTAACCAATTATCTTTGAAATAGACCCAGGAAACTAATATTTATCTTTTAAAGGATTTTTACAATGAATTTATTTACCTTCAAAATTTAGCTGAATTGGTTAGCTCGCCGTGAAAACATTTTTCATACATTTTTTCTTTTTTTTTTCACGTGTACAAATATTTTTTTCCTTTTGGAAATTAACTTTAGTCTTTAATCTTTCAAATACAATCAAAAAGTGGTTGGAAACCTACAAAAAAATATGATAAATCGGTTTTCAAAACCAGGTCCCCCATTTTTGCCCGTACCTACTTATTAGTCTTAACTCTAAATATGAACTCATGAATATAATCAATATTTTAGATGGTCATTTAATATTAATGAGGACTCTTCTGAAATTAGCTTCCATGTTCTAAGCTTAACCTACAATACATTCTATGCGTGTTTTGCATGTGCATAGATATGCGTAACCATTTTGCCATCAAGTAGAAGCTTCAAGTCACTTATATCGTTAACATTTTTAGTTTTGTTCAGTTACTTTGTCACTAACGCTTTCTTGTGGATTGTAATACAATTTGGTGAGATCGGTGGGATTTTCTTTACAATGCCATTGATTGCACAAATCATAGATATTTTCACCATCAGTGGTAATAAATGTGTATTTTTGATCAATCAATGCCCTCTTCAATAAGGGAATCATTAATTTTCTGAAAAAAAAATATTGTGCTGTTTTTTCTACTCCCAATTGGGAGCGGCACAAATCATGTGCAACAATGGTTGATACGTAATCACCTAAAAAAAATAGAATCTCATTTTTCGGAAGGGGGTAGCTGAAAGTCCTCATATACGTAGATATAATGTCTTTTTAATTCGACAAACTTTTTAATGCGTTTTCTTTTTATGCGTTGTATTCCAAATTTGTAAAAACTTATTGTGAAATTTTCGTCTATGATTCTTCCTTGTGCCATTTTTTTAATTCATTTATCCACTTGTGACATTTCTTACCTAAATTCACGCACACACACACTGAAAATCATGGAAATAATATTCCAACGTCATGGAGATCTCTCTCTCTCTCTCTCTCTCTCTCTCTCTCTCTCTCTCTCTATATATATCTATCTATATATATATATATATATATATATATATATATATATATATATATAGTTACAAAGTTGGATGAATAAATTAAGAAAACAAAAACACCAGTACAAATATTTGAAAATCATCTTGTGAAAAGTGTGACGCTATATATATATATATATATATATATATATATATATATATATATATATATATATATATATATAAACTATATTCAACAGAAAAATGTATTACGGTGAAACTGGCACAGATTGAAAAACGTGCTACAACAACCACAAGTTTCGGTTCTCAAACATAAAAATGCCACCACGCTAGTTGCATACGTGTGTAACATTAAAAACACAAAGCACTCCGTTCGTTTGTCTAAAATGACTAAATCTTTCATGTCTATTGACATGTTAATGATCTAATATATATTGTAAATTAGTGTCAGACATGGCGTGGAATGTGTTCGGCAGTCAAGCTCCACCCTCACCCTGATATCAGTAAATGAATGCCTATGTGTTGGACATCGATTAAGTGCTGGACATTTTCAACAATTGATTTAAACGAAAATGCGTTTCAAAAACTCATTCAAAGTTTATAAATTTCAAAGAATGGTTCACAACAAAAATATGTTCTTTTTCTTTTCTTTTTTTTTATACCAAATCAGATCCTTGATTCCTTATCTTTGCTTTTTTTTTTTTTTAAGCCTTTGCACTGGTTGACCCTGACAAAAGGGGTTTAATGGGTCAATGATGGATTTAACCTGCTGTTCAAACAAGCATACTTGCCTAAAATGTACGCCCCTCTTTCTTCATCGTTTTCTCTCTCTTTTCTTATCTTTTTTGCCTTTTCTCTTTTAACTCCCTCTCTCTCTCTTCCTCTCTCTCTCTCTCTCTCTCTCTCTCTCTCTCTCTCAAATATCTTATCCTTGCCGCTTCTTCTGGAAGTTGTGGGTTTCTGCATAACCTGTAAGTTCAAACAATGTGTAGTTAACTAGAAAGAATTTCACCCCCCCTCCTCCAACAAATAAAACTACCTGACGAATATACTCAATGAAACAAGTGCGAGAGAGATACACACAAGGGACGATTGCAATCTGAAATAGCGGTGAATGTTTGCCCGATCACAAAAAAAAAAAATAAATAAATAAAACAGCTCTTATATATACTAGTGGGGGTGCCTGGCGTTGCCCGGGTGTTTAGATGGTGCAGTAAGGAGCTCCAAAAGGGGGCAGTTAAGCAAAAGTAGCAGGGTGTTCGGGTGTGTGTAGGTGGTGTAGTAAGGAACCGGGGGGGGGGGGTTAAAAAGCGGTAGTAGCGTGCTGGGGTGAATCAAAACAACAGTAGGCAGATGGGTAAAAAAAAAAGAAAGTCGTAGTGAACAGGCAGGCTGCAACTCGTAACGCAAAGGAGGAAGAAAAAAAAAAAACAAAAGAAAAAAAAAAAATGACATCTTAGTTGATGTCTCCATGGCGCGACCGAAAGTCACGAACGTCAGAATTAACCATAGTCAATCGAAAAGGGAACAATGACTTGCTAAAATGGTGACGCAAAAATCGACCCCTCCTTGTATAAAACGGCCGAGTTTAGGGGGAAGGAATGAATGTTTTGGGCCAATTTTTCTATATTTGTCGCCCAAAGGTTCGAGGTTTAAAACGATACTGGTTTGGTCTGGTTCCGTCGCCTCTGTCGAAAGTTTTTTGCGATACACACACACACACACATTTTGCCCTTTATATATATATATATATATATATATATATATATATATATATATATATACTAGAAGAAGTACCCGTCGTTGACTGGGTTCAAGCAAAGCCTACAGAAAATGAACTGAGATTGATGAAAGTATGATAGGTTATGAAAAGGAGGGGGTTGTAAAGAGATAGGTTTTGATACTCAAAAATTTTACCCTAAGCAAAATATGATTAAAGTAAAGATAATTTTCACGAAAATATATTTTTTTATATCAACTTTGTTTCCATTCGTAGCCAAGAGTGACCAACAAAATGATGTTTCCTTACAAAGACAAAATGTTATATATATAATAATATAAATGTACAAGAAATAAATGTTACTATAGTCAATAAAAGTTACTTTTATGGTAGAAAAGTTAATTGGTTTGTATTTTTAAGTAGTTTGTAAAAAAAATTTTTTTTTTTAATTCACGAACCGATTTTAAAAAAATCAAAATGGCAGCGACTTTGAAATGGAGAGCCCCGTTTTCAATTTGAAGGAGGGGCACCTGAGCATTCTGTGTTAACAATTTAAGAGAGTTCTGTCAACGTAAGGAATATTTATAAACATATTTTAATGTTTTCTGTTATTTTGTACTTGAGTAATATTCGATTATGGCATGTGTAGTTTATATAAAAATTCATTTAAGTAGTTATCGCCTCAAATTTTGTTTTAATTTCGGTTCGCTGAAATTATTTCAAGTAAAGAGCATTAAAAACTATTTCAAAACAAAAAAAAAACATGAACTGAACTTTTATTGACTATGGTAACATTTATTTTTTGTATATTTATTTTTTTGGGTAGTCGTTTGTTGGCTTTTCTGCTAAACACTCTTACTAAATAATATCGACGAAATATCGAAAAACAAAGAAACAAAAACAGTTTTGAAAAATAATTAAGCTTTACTTACTTTAGTAAAATAATCCGAAACAGCAAAATGGGATATTAAAAAAGTAAACACATAATTACTTTAGTTTTTTTAATAAACAAAGATAAGATATAATATGAATAAGAAGAAAATGGCACCCTTTTCAAGCAGAACAGCTTCATTTCAGTTTTACAATATTGAACAGTGTAATATTGCGCTGTTGGATTCAGGGTTGTACTATTGTAAAGAACACGCGGAAATGGTTGTAATCAACTGAATTCCTTCTAGTACACTGACAAAAAAAAAGCTTAAACAGATATATAAATATAAATAAAAAGGTTATGTACATTTTTTAAAAAGACACGTAATCACGTGAGCAGGATTTTTTCCTTTTGACATGATAACAAGTAACGTTCTTATTTTTTTATTATTTATCTATTTATCTATTTTCGAAAGAGTGCCATGTGCAAGTGGAGAAGGAAAAAAACAGTTATGCAAAATTTGTGTTGAGAATTGTCTAAAGTTCTGAATTTTTTTATATATATACTAGTTGGGGTCCCCAGCGTTGCTCGGGTGTTTATAGGTGTGTGTAAATCAAAACAAAATGGAAAATAAAGAATAAGCGAACGTAATAACCCTGTTTAAATATTCTAAAAAAAATAAAAAAAACAATGTTAAAACTTCTTTAAAAAAAAAAATCGGAAAAACAAACAAAAAAAAACAGGGAACGTAATGGGGGAGGGGAGAACAGATAAATGGCATAAATAACCCTGTTTCAATATTAGGACTTTAAAAATCGACAAAAAAAAAAAAAAACTGACATCTCGGCTCGGACATGCAATCTAAAGATAACGATGCTGCTACTTAACCGACTGAGCTATGACCGCGCCAGTGAAATTGGGTCGTTTTTTTGTTTTTTTAATATTTAAACTAATTCAAAAATATATCGTTTTTTGCGCATGCATGTATGGCTAAATTGTCCCTATTTACAATGTCCCTCCACGGGACAGAGTTAGACACCAGGGTCGTTTTTTAACGTGGAGAAAAGGAACAAAAATAAAAATTGTCTCAGTCGTGAAGGACTTCTCCTCCACTGACAGAGAACAAGAAATGGAAGTGCAGCATCTGAAGAACAGATACCACACTTTGATCTTGACCAAAAGGCTAAATTGTCATGAAGGAACGATTTTTTGCTACCCCTCCTTGTAGAAAAGTGTCCCATTGAGGGTGAAGGAATTAATGTTTTTAGCCAATGTTTCGATATTTGTCGTCCGACGGGTCGCGCTTCAAAATGATACCTATCTCATGAAAATCCGTCGCCTCTATCGAAAGTTTTTGCGACACACACACACACACACACACACACACACACACTTTTTCCTTTTATATCTATAGATAGAAGATAAGCATTTTCCATCAAGGAGGCAAACAAGTTTTATTTTAAGGAGTGACGGTGGGGGTACCTCCCCTAATCCCTTTTTCATCTGGTGATTGTGACACAAATTCATTTGTAAACTTGAAACATCTTCATCAAAGTACAAAATTGTAAATTGTTGCTATAAAGTTAACTATTCTTCAACTTAAACCTTTATAAGACCAGTGATAAGAAACATTACACTGACCCCCCCCCCTTATTAAGACCCAGGAAGTGTCTACTACTACTACTAGTATAAATCACACTATATTACTAAAGTTAATTAGCAATTTGTCTTAAAGAACCATTTGTGCCATTCTTTTTCTTTTTATTTTACAAAATTCACGGTCGTTTTCTAATATCATTATTATATTATATGATCACTGTTGTGAGAAAGGAACTCGTAATTTCAGCATGCAACGATTCTTTACGAAAGAAAGGTCAGCGAAACGTTACGTAAAAATAGGGAACATTCGAAAGAAACAAGGCAAAAAAAAAGAAAAGAAAACGTTGTCTGCCAAGAGCTGCTGGATTGAAGGCGTCAATGTGGACTTGGCGTAGTTAAAATGCACCTATTTACTTTGCTCGCCTCGAGAGCAGTTAGAAACAAGGTCGATTTTTGATGTAAGGAAAATTCAGCTCCCCCTAAACGGGTTACTAAAGCTAAAGAGGGGCCTCTTTTTTTTGGGGGGGGGGGTGAATTTTCTTTACACTAAAAATCGACCTTGTTTCACTGATTGAATAAAGGAACAGAAGATATATAGTATCAGAGCAGATATTACACTTTGCTCCTAGTGAAAAGGGCAAGGAGTAGAATTACCGTATATTTCGGCGTATAAGACGACCCTTAAAGTTAAAAAATCATCTTTAAAAGCCAATATTTCATAAAATACTGGGTGTTGCAATCTCTAGCCTAGACATGGTTTCATGATTAAGCAGTCGTCTTATACAACCGATATTTGATAAATTTATTAAAATTTGCTCCAATTTTGTAACTCGGTTTATCTGGCGGTCGTCTTATACGTCGAAATATACGGTACATTCTTTTAGAGCAGGGATAGGTGTGTCAGAAACTTCGTGAAAAAATTGAATAATTCGACCCCCTGTCGTTCCAAGCTTATAACTACTCGAAAAATGTAATTCAAACCCTTTTTTTTTTCTTTTTTTTTTTTTTGCAATTAAAGGAGCAAGAACCAAGGTTTCATTTAAAAAAACAAAACAAAATACAAACAACGTGGGTTAAAAAAAAAAAGGTTTTAAACTTCGGACTTTACAGGTAAATTTAAAAAAAACTGTTCTTTTTTTTGTTTTAAATTAGAATATATTATTTATTGATCTTTTATCTTCAATTTGTGATATATAAAACTTTGGCACATAAATTAATTATTTACTTTTAATAGACATTTCAAAATGGGGGGGGGCGTGAATTAAAAAAAAAACGTTTTGTCTAAAATATTATATTCAGTTTATTGTAAAGAGCATAAAATTTCACATTGACCCTGAAAATATCGTAAAAATAGAATCAATAGAAAAATTTTGATAGATTTTTAAAGTTTTAAAAATTTAAAAATACTGAATTCGTAAAATTCAATTAATTTCATTACTGTTTTTTAAAAAATACAAAAAATAATATTTCTATTACTTTTTATACAACTTTAATAGTTTATTTTGGAAGTATAATCCATAAAGAAAATAAACAATCCACTTTTAAAAGAGAAATTACGAGTTTTTTTATATTTTATTCGCAGTTTCGTGTTAGGGGTGTCAAAAATTCCTACAAAAATTCTGATACACCTAGAGTAGGGATGCCTGTTACGTCGATCGCAAAGGCATTGTCGGTAGATCCCATGACATTGAACCCCCTCCCCCCCAAAAGAACAAACAAAAAAAACACTGTCCTATCATCTGTCCTCACAATGACATCTGACGTAGGTATGTCAGAACATATAAAACTGTTACCTTCTCTCTCTCTCTTAATTAGAAACTGCGATTACATTATAAGTAAATAGTCTCACTTTTGATTATTTTCATCATTTTTTAGTAAATATTTTTATTCAATGATGAACACAAGAATTTATAGAAATTATGTTTTTTTTTAATCTGTAAAAGAAAAATTCTCACAACGGCTTTTTTTTTTTTTTTTGTAAATAAATACATTAGAATTTTAAAATTAAGCAATCGTTAAAAAAATTTCAATTAAAAAAAAAAACTCTCAAAAATATTTTTTAATTTAAAATTTTATTTGTCAGAAAATGATCTCTCATTTTTTTTTTTTTTAAACTTTTTGCCCCCCCCTCCCCATGTTTAGTAAGTACCTATTTACTATGCCTCCCCACGGGACAGAGTTAGACACCAGGGTCGTTTTTTAACGTGGAGAAAAGGTACAAAAATAAAAATTGTCTCAGTCGTGAAGGATTTCTCCTCCACCGAAAGAGAACAAGAAATAGAAGTGCAGCATCTGAAGAACATATACTACACTTTGATCAGTAAGTAGTAGATCATTTAGACTTGGTCGCGCCATAAGTAGACCCCATGCTGAAAAAGTGTGTGCACTTCTGTTTTCGAGTGTTTACTACATTTTGGTTGTTCAAATGCAATGCATTTAATGGCTGCTTCCAAAATTGACATGTGTCTTTGAATTAAATCTAATATATATATATATCCTGGAAAGGGTTACTAATTATAAAACATACTATTTTTTTTTCTGGTTTTCTTATAGAGTCAAAATTGGATCCCAGGTGTTTTGTGTGTGTGTGTGTGTGTGTGTGTGTGTGTGTGTGTACGATGATTTTCTATTTTCTCTCTTCATTCGTTTAAGCACCTGTTTTATAGCATCTCTAGACAGGATCCATTTCTATATCCGTGTCTGTTTATAGTTGCACCTCTTGCATTTGCAAGTGTCATGGTTAGGTTTTCCTCTTTCTATCCATCTGTATCGTTTGCTCTGTATTCATCTCTTTCGCTCTTACTCTGTCCCTTTCTCTCTCTCTCTCTCTCTCTCTCTCTCTCTTCTTTTTCTCCCTCTTTTTTTCTCTTTCTTCCTTTTTTCTCTTTCTTCCCCTTTCTCTCTCTTCCTTTCTCTCTCTCTTCCTTTTTCTCTCTCTTCCTTTCTCTCTCTCTTCCTTTCTCTCTCTCTTCCTTTCTCTCTCTCTTTTCCTTTCTTTCTCTTTTCCTTTCTTTCTCTCTGTCTCTCTTCCTTTCTATACCTTTACCCTATTCTCTTCCTCTTTTCTTCCCCTCGCCTATCTATCTATCTTTTCTCTCATTTTCCATCTCTTTTGTATTCTTAGAATTCTCAAACTACCATCATTTATCGTTTGTTTCTATTCCATTTTTTTTTTTCTTTCCTGTACACCGCTTCCCTATCAACACACCTGGCCTGCCTCACATTGTGCTTCTACGATTACTTAATGTTTTGCACTCAGCCACACTTATTCCCCTCCTCCCCTTTGCTTAACCAGGGTGGGGTGGGGGGGTCGCCCCTTTTTATTTGCTTTGTAACCTTGTCTTCTTACGCTTTCATTCTCCACACCCACCTCGCCACCTCGCCACCAATGTACATATTTACCTATTCGCTACATCAAGGCCAATAACTGAGCCTTTTCATTCGCCTCCTTTTATTGCTTGATGCCCATTCGCACTCGAATCGTTTGTTGTCTCTTTTTTACACGTTTGTGGTTGTTTAAAATGCCTGAAATAGAAGAAGGAAATGAAATTGCCAACATTTGAAACTGCTCAATATTTCTCTGTACATCTCATTTACCTCCCCCCCCTTTCCTTTCTTTTGTTGAGCATGTGTCCCCGACTAACCTCTTAAACACACACACACACACACACACACACACACACACACACACACACACACACACACACATATATATATTCAATAAAATAAAAAGCTATAGCAAACATCTAAATGACTACTTTAAACACAGTTCCTGATTTCAAAAAAAGAAAAATTAAGATTCATCTGCCTTACTTTTAATGCTAGGTTTATTTATGGCGTCTTTTAAATTCAATAAAAACCCTCCTAAATTTGCTGATGAGGAGACCTTGCTTACCAAAAAACTATATATAATTGTTCTACATAACTTCGTGTATACCACAATAAAAAGCACGGATTTCCGAAACGATCGTACAGATAATTGATTTTGTTGTTGTTCCTTCTTATGAAACTGATTTTTAATTTAATTAAAATTTGATTTTTAAATTTAAAAATTTTTAAAATTTTTAAATTTTAAATTATAAATCACATTACTTAATATTGAATTAGCTCTAGGACATTTAACTATCGAGCTTATTATATATCTAAATTACAACGAGCACTTTCTATTTCCTGTATTTTAATTAAACTAGTAATTTCACTGTTACATTAAAATACACTCAGCTCTTTAGACTATTGTTCTAATCTCCTTTAAATTATATAATATATATATATATATATATATATATATATATATATATATATATATATATATATGGTAATTAAGCTACACCAAATTTTCTGTTTAATCCTCGTGAAGATTCGTCAGGCTATTGCATGGAATTGATGTTCCTACTTACTTGACTCCGCACGGGGGGGGGCAGAGTTAGACACAAGATCGGTTTTTAATGTGGAGAAAATCCAGCTCCCCAAAAAGGGGCTTTCTGGATAGGAACAAAAATAAAAAATGGTCTCGGTCATGAAGGATTTCTTCTCTACTGACCGAGGACAGAAAAGATGAAGTGTAGCATCAGAACAGATACTACACTGTGATCTCAACCTGAATGCATGGAATTGATGTTACTGCGCGTTTTTATATATTCACGTGGTGCTGAGTTTGCTAGTTAGCTAATCAGATTCTTTGTTATTCACACACAGTTATCACCGTCAATGAGCGTGCGTTTATCAGGCAGAGGTTCACTTGACATGTACTTCACCCCTTCCTTTGTTCATTTTTCGAGGAAATAGAGCTATCTTTATATTATAAGTAATATAATACAAGCATTACTAAATAGCTGCATTAATGAGTCTTAAAGTTGAAAGATGCATATCTGTGAATATAAAAATTATTATATATATTAGACACAAGACACCATGAAGAAACAAATATGTGCAATTTGCTTTTGGTACAACATTTGTGTATATGTACGTGTTTGTGTCTGTTTGCGTCTGCTTAGCATTAATTTATTTCCGTCTGTTTTCATTCTGCATGTTTTGTTTATTTACCTTATTCTCTATTTAACTATTGTTCGCATCATATTTCAAATAGTGATGCTTTATGTGTGATACATATTTGTATACATACTTTCCAACTGTTTTTTTTTTCCTAAGAAACACATATCTGTCCCTGATGAGTTGTTTAGTGAATTTCTGCTATTAAACGAAACGTGTATGACGTACTTCATAAATATATGAATAAAATACTATGAGTGTGAAACAGATACATCTTCTGTTTCATTTTGTTTTTGTTTTTTTTTTGACGAGGGAGGTCACCACCTATCAAGACACCGAATGCAAGGTGGTAGTTTAGTAATTGTAAATAGTGTAGATTGGGTAGAATTTTCGATTATTTAAGGGCAATGCTGGGTCAGGTCAGCTAGTATAATAATAAAAATAACTCTTTTTAATAATGTTGCATAGGGATGGAGTCTTTTTTAATATTACGGGTACATATATACGATGGTGATGAGGGAGATATTTATAACATTTTACAGTTTTGTGGACTCTTATAACATATATTAGCGAGGGTTGAAAGACTGGGGATGCACATTCTTGGGAGAGTTACATAAAGTTCATAATAACGATGAGGGTGACAAAGTTCATATTAAGGATGTTTCACACATTACGTTTTGCTGTTGAATGATGACACGACACGGTTTTACAAAAACATGATGATAACTTTATTATCGGATCGACCGGTCGAATGATGATGACGTCAAGGAATTCAAAGTTGTTCTACATGATTAAACGTTCTCCCTTTGCTTCTAAAAGAACCCTCCTCTGATAATGTCAGCTTTGTCCAACCGACTCTGCTCTATTCGATCCGGACTTGACTGCCTCCGATCTTTGACCCAAACTAGCTCCTATATTGAGAATTCATTTTTGCTATGACGTCAGATGTGCTCTAAATGTGATCGACTCACGTGGCTTAAACATACATTTTCAAAACACACTTCTGCAACAAAGAATTCTCACTAACCTATTTTTCAACCTAACTTATTTCTATTGTTCATTCTTTTCTAGCTGACCTTTTTTTTTAAATTCAGTTTCCATATAAAGAATAAACAATTAAATTCTTTTTACAAACAAACATATCTAAACTATTTTATATTTTGAATCTATTTCTGAACTTTGCTTACAAAGTTCGAATCTCAGTCTATCCTAATCTCATTTTCCACTTATCTAAAGTTCTTTTTACTTACAGGAAAAGGGGACAGCCCTTTTTCCTGTAACAATATCAGACTAAGAAAGTTTTATGAAACTACAATGAAAAAAAAAACAACTTCCAAAGTTTAAGTCATCTGAAAAAAAAAATCTTCGTCATGTAGCATGGTGTATGTGTGTGCGTATGAGGGGATTCTTTGATCACTATGAGATAGTCTTAGTCCATTTTATTAACAGAAACACCTGTTTGTCTCTCTGATAATAAGTTAGTAGATGCTTATTGGATAGTGACCACTCTCAGCAATTATGACAGTAGATGTTATCACTAAGATGTTTTAACACTTTTCTGCTTATGATGACAGCAGTTGTCTTCCTTTTTCCTCTGATGTTTTCCTTTTATTCAGATCCATTATTAAAATAATGGATTCAAATAAAAGAAAACATTGGCACATAATTGCTTGTTAAATGTTATATTTGTTTCACGTTATGTGTACTTTCCCGTTCTTTAAATAGGGTAAAGGAAGATGGGGCTTTGAAAAATAATGTCCAAACAAGGTCACCTCAAAAAAACATTTTTTTCCTCTTCTTCACTGTCACATGATGTCAAATCCTGTTGTATAGTCTTGGTTCTAAAACGTTGCATTTTCAATGGAATTTTCCTCTTTAAAGCTTAATTTTAACCTTACATGAACAATTCCTGATTATAACCTTACTTTTACACACTAAGCACTGACCACTCCCTCCAGACACACAGATGTTGATGATTCAAATTCTTAAGCTCAAGGTGAGGAGTCTGCTGGAAAAAAATCGATTCCCAGATTCATTTAAAAAAAAAAAAAACTGACACCAACTCCTTGTTTTTAGGCACGACCTTAAAGAAATGTAAGAATATAATGGAATGCTTTCATCTCCAGTCAAGCAATATTTTTGTTGTACGGCATTTACTCTAGGTGGATTAAATTGGCTTCTGCCAAAGGAGAAAGTATCAAGGGAATATTAAATTCACAGTCCGTCTCCAGCATCATGCTATTAAAGAATTAATAAAATGAGAATCACAGAATAATTTCTTTTATATTCTTATTGGGACCCTATGTCGGTAAGTAGAGATTATGTTAACTAGTATGAATTTTGGCAAGGGTTACATTAAGTTCATGTCCGGACAGCTTAGCAGCAAACGGAAATAGACACAGTGCACCTAGCATGATTAATGTAATGGTTCAAGAATAAGCTCTCTAGACAAAACACACTAGAAACAGGTGTTGAATTATTAGATAAAAATTACATCACATGTTTGGGATGGAACAGTTTCGAGGCAGTTTGAGTTGTGGAAGCTGACAAACCAGACATGTCCGACAATGTAAGAATCTAAGTAAATATTTTTTTTGAGACTGTCCGTTCATCGGGCATTTTTAAGGCTAAATAAGAAAATTAAGTAAGGAATTAAGTTTAACCTTTCTTTTATAAGAAATTAATTTTGATCTCTCCTCTCATGAATGGACTTTCTCCCATAAAACCTTTAAAACTGCAACAAATCTCCATTGTTCCGTACATGAGTTTTGTTCATAAGTTAAACAGGTGATTAACTAGACGATATAACGATACAGGGTGCGTTACACATGGAAAAGTGGCAATAAAAGAATAAAGACTGGATCGTGCGTATATGTGTAAAAAAAAAGAAAAAGAGAGAAATTATTTGATGTTTTTGGATCGTTTACTAGCAATAACGCACACATGCATGAATGTGCATTTGTTTGAAAAGACTAAGTGTTTCCCTTTATCTAACAATTGTTTCGTGTATGAAAATCTTACAATATGAATCGGTGTTTGCTGATTAGGATCGTGATTGTTGTGGTGTTAGTTGTTGAATAATTGGTAAGAAAAACGCAATAACAATTAAATAAATATGTATTAACAAAAATACATTAAAAAAGGTAATTGAGCAACGTTTTTGCTCACTGCTGGATTAGTGGTGATGACCATACTCTCTGCGTGTCTGTCTCTGACTCCTTTGGTAAATCGGTTCTCATCCCCCAGGGGTGACGTCATGAAATAGGTTATTATTCCACGTAGTAAGGGTGCGTCCCCAACAATGGTGTAGTATCTGTATCCCACAAACCTCACGCTAGGAATACAAAGCTTCGACCACGAACATTCGTTCAGTAAGGCGATTCACCAGATTATTACTCGAAACAGTAGCCAAGCCCACTCAGCTACTTCAAACGAATATATCCCTTTCGCAGGACATATCAAATATGAATCAGTGTTTGTGGATTAGGATCATGGTGTAGTACCTGTGCTCACTGTGGAAAGTTTTACAGAGTTTTGTACAGACACCCACTGCTTCATGCAAAGCAGAAACCATATGCTTCCAATTCTGATCGTGACAAAGTCATAAATTCTTCAAGACCAGGTCTCTAATGAATTATTCTTTTCAAAAAGCTGTTCCAAATCGGTAACACGAGTTGTTCAGGGTGGGTGGCAGAATTGTCGCATGACAGGTGTGTACCTTCTGACATTTCATTGATTTAAGGTATGGATTTCGTTTTTAGCTTTCACTGCCAACTCCCTCTCTTTGTCTTCTGTTGGTGGGCCACAGCATGTTCTGTCTGTTGAGGCCATAATTTTGGATGAGGCCCGTGTCCACCTCTTCCCTTTTTTTCCCTGCCTTTTACATTAGTGCTGTGGCGAGCGGTGGCGCAGGGTGATGGTGGGGATGACTTGGTGGACAGTATCTACTACCTGCCAAGTAATAGATCAGTTGACTTTTTTGTCCGCCTAGAAAGTGAGATAAGTCTGTGTGTATTGGGTTGCAGTTGACAGCATTTTTATGTCTTCGTAGTTTTGTTCAATATTTTCATTGCCCAGATTTCGTTCTTGTTCCTCATGGGCAAAACAACAAGATATCAACGTACAAAGGAAAAGATTTTAAAGATGCGTAAATTAAGTCCGTGAATTTAACAATAAAAATGTAATTTCCAACTTAAGGGTGACAGAATGTGAAAAATGAAATTTCCAACTTAAGGTGACAGAATGTGAAAAATGAAATTTCCAACTTAAAGTGACAGAATGTGAAAAATGAAATTTCCAACTTAAGGTGACAGAATGTGAAAAATGAAATTTCCAACTTAAGGTGACAGAATGTGAAAAATGAAATTTCCAACTTAAGGTGACAGAATGTGAAAAATGAAATTTTCAACTTAAGGTGACAGAATGTAGAAAAGAAATTCTTAACTTAAGAGTGACAGAATGTGAAAAATAAAAATTTTCAACTTAAGGGTGACAGAATGTAGAAATGAAATTTCCAACTTAAGGGTGACTGAATGTAGAAATGCAATTTTTAACTTAAGGGTGACAGAATATAGAAAATGAAATTTTTAACTAAAGGGTGACAGAAGGTGAAAAATGAAATTTCCAACTTAAGGGTGACTGAATGGAGAAAATGAAATTTCCAACTTAAGGGTGACTGAATGTAGAAATGCAATTTTTAACTTAAGGGTGACAGAATGTAGAAAATGAAATTTTTAACTTAAGGGTGACAGAAGGTGAAAAATGAAATTTCCAACTTAAGGTTGATGAAATGTAGAAAATGGAATTTTTTACTTAAGGGTGACAGAAGGTGAAAAATGAAATTTCCAACTTAAGGGTGACAGAATGTAGAAAATGAAATTTTTGACTTAAGGATGATAGAAGCACACTAGACTGGGGCTTTGATGAAATGTTTTAAATAAATTTAAACTAAAATTCGTATACCAAATTTGCTAGAATGCGTTTTCAGATTTAAGCATGACTAATCAAGTGACTGGAGTAAACCTTTCTAAGAGATGAGTGGACTCCTCTTAAAAAAAAAAATACTAGTCATTTATTTAATAGTTATGACTAGGGCTGTGACAACAGAGCAATTTATTTTTCATTCTTTTGACTCTCAAATATATATCAGGCACAGTCAATCAACCGAGAACCACATCAGTCTATATAAAAACATATAAGATATTAACGGATATACGAAGGGCGTGCAATAAGTAATGCCCCTGACCCACTTCCCATAGCAGTAGAGAAATAAATCTTGGCACAGTTATTAGTCTTTCTCTACATAGGAAACACCCAGAGTTATGCATTTCTCCCATCGTTTGATGCAGCTCTGGAGACCGTTTTTGTAGAACACCCCAGGTTGGTCCTCCAATCACAACATGACTTCAGAAATCAAGGCTGCATCATCTGGGAAATGCTTTCCTTTCAAAAACAACTTCATGGCTGGGAAGAGGTGAAAGTCAGAGGGTGCAAGGTCAGGAGAGTAGGGAGGATGGGGAAGGATTTCATAACCACACGCCCGTGCTTCTGATCTGGCGACATGCGAGTTGTGGACTGGAGCGTTGTCCTGCAAGAGGAGGGTACCTTTGCTGATCTTGCCTCGCCTCTTGATTTTGATAGCTTCCCTTAATTTCCTCAAAAGTGAAGCATAATAGGCTCCTGTAATTGTGGTACCCTTTGCCAGGAAATCTGTCATCACTACTCCGTCCTGGTCCCAGAAGACTGTGAGCATGACCTTGCCAGCGGAGGGCTGCACCCTTTCCTTCTTTGGAGGTGGTGAGTCCAAGTGCTTCCACTGCATTGACTGGGCTTTGGTCTCTGGATCATAGTGATGGACCCAGGTTTCATTCTGTGTAATCAGTCTTTTGAAAAACTTTGACTCATCTTCTTGGCACATCTCAAAATTCATCCTCGAGCACTTGACGCGTTCTCGCTTCTGGAATGGTGTGAGCAACCTGTGAATCCATCTGACAGACACCTTATGCATATGCAAATGGTCATGAATGATAGTTTCCACAGACCCTGTACTAATCTTGGCATCTTGGACTATTTGGCGAATAGTAATGCGTCGATCTTCCAAAATGGCAGCCTCAACTTGACGGACAGATGCTTCATCAATGGCAGAAGTGGGGGCGACCAGGTCTGGGAGCGGTTTCCATAGACTTCCGGCTTTGTTTGAATTCACGATGCCAGCGTTTTACAAGGTCATATGATGGGGCATTATCACCATAAGTTTCTTTCATTTCATCAAAAGTCTCCTGTGGTGTGCGTCCTTTCAAATACAAAAAAAAAACCCGGATCATTGCTCGACATTCAACAGGCTCCATTTCACACCTGACTCAGTTCAAACACCTGTAAAACAGAAACCACAATTAGTTTAGAGCTGTAATTTGCCACATAACCCGTAGAGATATAAATCATTGCACATGCAAAATTTCAGCTAGATCAGACAACTGGAAGTGGGTCAGGGGCATTACTTATTGCACGCCCCTCATATACTCAAGAGTCAAAACAATCAAAAGAATATGCCGTTGTCACAGCTCTAGTGATGACACTATTGAAAAATGACTTTTCCTGTCGACCGTGACCAGCTCATGCCTGAACTTTTCTTAGTTTGTATCGTTTTTACTAACTTTTGTTTTTCATTCCGATGATCTGTTTCCAAGGACACCCTACCCCACTTAACTCCATCAAAATACAGCATCAATTTTCTCTCTCTCTCTCTCTCTCTCTCTCTCTCTATATATATATATATATATATATATATATATATATATATATATATATATATATATATATATATATATATATATACTTTGAGTATCTTTCCTTTTGTTTCTAAAGAAAACTGAACTCTACATAAGGTCTTTTTTTTGTTTTTTGTTTTTTTGTTTTTTTTTTGCGCCGGATGTTAAATGTCTTTTGGCTCCATTCTTTTTGTAAGCACCACTGCTTGTTTCCGACATGTTATTATGAAGGAGTTTTTGTTTCGTTAATAATGCGCATTTGGAAGCAAAAGTCTGGTACATTTGATGATGTGTCTACGATGTATATATTACCAGGAAAAATGTGACCCGTTCTGTCACCCATTGAGTTTGAGCTTGAATCCAGAAAAAGTAAATTTTGAAAGCCCCCCCCCCCCAAAAAAAAAAATTCACATGTTTCTAAGATCTTACAATTGGTTGTTGCATTTAATTAAATTTTTTACCATAATAATTTGGAAATGATAACCCTCTAGGGTTTCCTGATAATTTAATTATTTGTATAATTTGTGTAAACTTCTAACTAGATCCAAAAATTCAAAATCTTGGAGTGCAGAGTAAACCTTTTCTTTTCTTTTTGTTTTCCTGCCAAAACATGGCGATTTTTACACCTGACGAAGGTCGAAGGTTACATCGGCTGAAATGTTGTGCAGATACCACTTAAGATGAGAACAAGTGTCCAATTAATCCAAATAATACAAACGTTTATACTTCATCTAAAAAATTTAGAACTTAAAAAAAATCTACAATTGGCCTCTTTCCATACTTTCTCTCTCTCTCTCTCTCTCTCTCTCTCTCTCTCTCTCTCTCTCTCTCTCTCTCGCTTTTCCCCTCCAGCTATAAATTAAATAGTATTATTGATTATATATCTTTTTATTCTTTTCTTTATTACGTTCAACAGTTCATAAACCGAGACGGAGAGAGTAAGTGGGAATAATGGATGATCAATAGAATAAGAAATGTAGGTGTAAACAACATAAAGTGAGCGAGGGTGAAAGTGATAGACAGTTAAGAGATAGATCACTTGATGAATTAGTTGTGAATTTTGATTTAATTAAAACAATTTGAGTGGAATTTTTTTTTTTTTCAAACATAACTTCATCCCAGAACTGAAGAATTTTTTTTTATTTTTCTGTGATTAAAATATATATTTAAAAAGGCCTTAGGGAAACAGACGTTTATTAATTCAGCTTTAGTAAAATAATAGATGCCCGTTTGAGTATCTCTTATTTTAATCAAAAATCTAATTTCAACTTTTAATAATAAAAATCAAAATCGATCTACATATATAATTAATTACAATTACACAATATATAATAGCAATATGCAGTAGTTTTTCTGTGATTAAAAAAATATATGAGTAAGCCTTATAGGGAAACAATTATTGGTTAGCTTTAGTATGAATAATAGATGCATGTTGAACAGTGGTGAAAAGGGGGACAAGAAAGCGATGACGTCACATGAGTGTGACATCACGTATGAAAAGCTAGACAAGTTCTCACCCATTCGTCTGGATTTGATTTCATTCTAACTGGACAAACTAATTTGCTGATAAGACAAACCACCCACCTGATCTAAGTGGGGTTTTGAATACATCATAATATGGACAATTAATATCATGGTGAATGTTAAACGCTTTATTTGAATTTAAAAAAAATGATAATTTAAAAAAATCTAACTATAGAATGTATTAATACGGACATTACAGCTTAACCAGTCAGCTATCTACATTGGAAATGAAATAAGCAGAGGTTTGGGTTGATTAAAATATGTATGGAAAAAAGGTTTGGCTTGTTTACAGTTAGGCTCTAAGGTAGACTTATAGTTAAACATGGCCATTTTAAGCAAAAAGCAAAAACAGTATTACATAATTGTCATCTGAAAAATAGCAATATATCCAAAAATTATGAAATTTGATTAAAAAAATGATTTTTTTTATGTGTAAAAGTAATTTTTATGAAAAATTGTATATTTTGCTGTTTTCTCCATAATAGAATATGACTGAGAAGAGAGGAAATTGAATTATCTCCCTTGTTTTTTTTTTGTTTTTTTTGAAGTTCGTGCAACGTTAATGGCCACCATCAATTCTTAACATCATATCTATGCATTTATTTTAAGATGTTCTGCTTCGATTAAATTAATGTTAGTTGTTGATAAGACAAACCACCTACCTGACCTAGGTGGGGTTTCGGATGCATCAGAATATGGACAATTAATATCATGGTCAATGTGAAACGTTTTATTTGAATTAAAAAAATAATAATTTAAACATTTTTACCATAGAATGTGTTAAAACGGACATTACTATTTAACCAGTCAGCTATCTACATTGGAAATGAAATAAGCAGAGGTTTGGGTTGATTAAACTACATATATAAAACCTTATGGAAACAAACGTTGATAATTTTAGCTAATTAAAACAATTTAAATGGAAGATTTTTTCAAACATAACTTAATCCCAAAACTAATGACTACTTACTTTTTTTATGTGATTAAAATATATATAAAGGAAGCCTTAGAGAAACAAACGTTGATCTTTAGTATGAATAATTGATGCCTGTTTGAGTATCTTTAATTTTAATCAATAATCTAATTCCAATTTAAGAATTTCAGTGTCATTTTGATACAACCATAGTGTCAAAATTGGAAATATTTTTAAATTTTCGACCAACTATAGGCAAATGACTCCACTGCCTTGGTTAAAACAAAGGCTAAGGGAGCAAACCCTGACAAAATATCCAGTTTGGAGTTTCAGTGGGCGGATGATAATGAAACACTGCAACACCTTTCCGGCAACTCCTGCAGCTGCGCTGGCTCCAACCATATTGGTTTGCCTTTCCTTCAAACTTTGTAATGCTGAGAGGGGAACCCTGATAATTGGGCAAACTTAGGTCTCCTTATCATCCGCCCAAGCCTGCATCCAGAGAGCCTATTCCAGCTTTGAACTGTATAGCCAGATGGTGCAGTTCACCAGACTAGATGCACAATGCCATTGTCTTATTAAACAGAAGGTTTCCATCAACTCAGATGTGGCAAGAATACCCCATGCACGGTCGAATGGTGGCTTTAGATATAGGATACTGATGGTTGTAAAAAGTTTTCTGTCTCAATAGACTGAATCTATATTCTTTGCAACAAGCTTGGCAACAAGGATGGAGTATTGTTGCCACATCTGGGCAGGAG
The DNA here is from genome assembly GCF_053919585.1 of Euprymna scolopes. Taxonomy (NCBI): domain Eukaryota; kingdom Metazoa; phylum Mollusca; class Cephalopoda; order Sepiida; family Sepiolidae; genus Euprymna; species Euprymna scolopes. Next base: position 110,105,783 of record NC_136498.1, on the reverse strand, counting down.
CTGCTAGAAAGACTTATCCTGCCTTGACAGAGTTCAAAATAAACTTTGTAACTTTGTGGGGGATAACCTTTTCTCTTCCCTGCAACCTCTTTCTCACAGAAGAGACATTGCAAGCCTGTCTCTGCTTTATCGTTATTTTCATGGCAAGTGCTCATCTAAGTTCCAATCTCTGCCCGCCCTCACCAAACTTTCATGAAAAACACTCGTCTAGTTGAAAACACTATTGATAATTTCCCCCACTCTTTATCTGTGCCTAAACCTAAACGTAGATTCCATGAACAAAACTTCTTTCTTAGAACTGCACACCTGTTGAACTCTCTTCCATTTGCCTGCTTTCCAGCTGACTATAATATGGTCATCTTCAAGTCCAACGTAAACATGAGCAGTTCCCCTTAACTAATCCAATTTACCAAATGACCACTACTGACAATTATTACGTCACTGTCCCATTGACCACTGTACACTTATTAAACCTTATCCTTGAGTGGTCTCTGGGTCTTGATAAGTGTTGACTCCTTTTGGGAAAAAAAAATCTATGTACTTATTCGAGTTCATGTTTCCTGAGAATGTCTGTTTAAGGAGTTTGGATATTGGAATCTTGGGAAGTGGGGGAGGGGGATGAATTTTGATTTCAATAAATACTTGATTAATTGTAAATAAAATTAATGCTTTAACGTGTAATTATCGAAGTTATGTTATGGCGTGAATAAAACTCACCCACATGCATTATTTATTAATTTAAAAACAGTTTTTTTCTTTCACTCATTTTCACCTCAAGCAAAGTACAGTACCACTTGGAACATAAGGGGTTACTATTTGAGATTGTGTGTAACAGGGGACTGTATGGAATTAAGCACCAAGATGTCTGTTCACATTACATTTAAACTTCTGCGAGCTAATATAGTCAGGTTGGTGCTATCATATCAGGCTGTCTGAAGATATTGGCTTCCTAAGACGAAAAGCACCTAACATTGATGCTTTTCGTTTTTCTACTTCCTTTTGTAAAACTTAATTATGTTCTGCAAAACCAAAAACAACAACAACAACCTACTGTTTCCCACTTCTTCCCATTTCCTCTTTCTCTTTCTATCTCCCCTACTTCCTGACTGGTTTCCTAAATTAAAATGCACCAAACATCAATACTGTAACCCTTTTCCCTCCCCCGATGCAAAACTCATTCATGTTCTGCAGAACAGGGAACAAAAACAATAAAATCCACTATAAAACGACCAAACCAAACGAAACCGTACAAACTAGCGATTAAAGATACAAAGAACCTAAATAAAAAAATCTTCTACAAAATAACTGAATGTAACATGAATACTATTTCTAAAATAACTGGATTCGGCATTAAGTAATCCGAAAAGGGTTGATACGCTGTAAAACAACCAAACCATTGATACAGTCAGGGAAGCAGGAAACAGAGAGAGAATGCTAAAGTCTAGTACATATCCTTGGTGTTTCATTTTACTTCAATCAAAGTTCTCAGAAATCGACATACTGCTTTCCTAGGGCTAACACTTAATCTCTGTATGAGATACATAGATATTTGAATATTCCATTAAAGTTCTCGTTTATCTCCAAATGTTGAGTTAGTAAAGAAATTGTGAACATAATTTTCCTGTCCCCAGTCGACCATTTAAACATGGTTTAGCATATCTTTCTTGTGGTCTCTTGGTTTTTACTGGATTCCTGGATAAGAATTCATCTAGTCTGGTTGAGTAACCAACTTCGTGCTATTTTGGATTTTTTATTGTCTTCGTCCGACATAAACAAGTTCTTGATGAACCGTCCCCCTAAGTAATCCAATTTACAAAATTCCAACTGCTTACGATTACTATGCTATAATCGCATTGACTACTGTACACCTATTAACCCTTATCCTCTAGTGGCCTCCAGACCTTGATAAGTGGTGACTCCTCTCGCTAAAAAAAAAATGCACCATTCCTCATAAAAGCCAGTGATGGCTAGACATATTGAGGAGATCTTATTTGGGCCGTGAATATGTTGTTTTTAATATTTAGTCCGGGTTTACTTTCAGGTGAAAATATATTCATGCCAAGTTGCCCTGACAAACCTTTGTGCAGAGAGACCTTAGATACTCAAGGATAGTGTATAGTAGGTATTCAAGTTCTTTCCAGTAGGTATTCAAGCTCTCTAGATGTGCAATTACATATGTATACCCAACTTTTTTTTTTAATATCGTCACTTTCTTTTTTCCAACACTCATGTGCTATTCACTATAACGCACCACACAAAATGGCAACCACCAAGAAATCTTTTTATATATTTGAAATCTGAAAAATCTTTTCATTTTAAAATAAATGATTAATATAACATTCAACTGAACTTTTGCAGTCACAGTAAGAATAATTGACTCAAACAATTCATTTATCACACCCCCATCTCATCAATTGATAGTCATAATAAAGTTATTAAAGGTAAGCTATACTAAGACACATGGCATACTAATACCATAGAAAACTGTAAATACTCTGTAATTTTGAATATGTGGTTAGGGTTTACTTCTAAAGAAAAGTATCCTCATGCCAAGTTGTCCTGACAAACTCTTGTACAGAGAGACTTTCGACCCTCGAGGACAGCGTCTAGTAGGCATTCAAGTTTGCGTTCATGAGATGACAATTAAAATGTCCGCAGCAGAATGGGCTTGCCTAAATCCATACTGTTATATATCTCTGTAATAAAAAAGAACCTATTTATTTTGCATATATTATCAATATCGTTACATTTTATGCTGATTCTTCAGCCACCTTTTACAATTATTAAGGTTTATCGCATAAACAGTCTGCTATACAAAGTTCCTATGGTTGCATATCGAACTGAGCATCGGAATGTCTCACTATCAGCTTTTATTCCTCTCTTTTTTTTTTTTTTTTTTTTTTTTTTTTTTTTTTTTTTTGAATCCATTATTTAATATATATATACATTGTTTAATCCCGGGCTATGCCGGATATGGACAGCTAGATGATAAAGCAGGGGTAAAAAAAAACAAAAAAAAACCTGTATTTCAGTGGAGGTCTCCACTCTCTCCTTGCCTTTGTTTAGATATTTCGATTTAAGTTATGCGCTATCCGGGTGGTCTTTTATTGTGCACGGCTTAATACTAACGTTCCCTAATGTACACGCCTCCATGTTGGCTCTGTTCGGTACTTGCCTCTTTTATCTACATTAACCTATGTTTGTATAGTCGTCGTAACAAAACGCCATAGAAATCTTTAAAAAAAAAAAAAAAAAAAGATTGGAAAATTGACTCTTCAACTCGCTTGCTCAGGTGACTAGTGGAAGGATATGAGTATTTTTTTTGTTTCACTGAAGGTCTGCACTTTCTGAGTGCTTTTATCATTTTGAATTAGCTGGATTTGCAATTTGAATTACTTGAAAGAAATAGTGAATTATCTTTGTATCACTAATTTTATTTGGTGACATTTTTAGGTAAATGTATTTAGCAGGAAGTCCATGATTTTTTTTTTTTTTTAATTATTATTTATTACATATTGGACGGCATTATTTTGGTCTTGTTCAAACCACCTGTCTCTGTAACTCAAAACACTCTACCAATCTACTATTAATCTATTATAACAACTCTTATATTTGTTTCTACGGTCACGCATTGTATATACACTAAATATATTAACGATGAAAGATGAGGAATAATAGTTATATACGAGGTACCTTAAATAAGTTTCCAGATTTTTTTGTACAGGCATTTAAAATTATCATAGACTCTCATTCAGTATGATATTGCTATACATCTTATGAGATGACAGTAATATTTTATGATTTCAGGTTCAACTGAACAGCTACAACAGGAATTGGAATACATCTTACTAAAGCCTCATTGTCACAGTTGGTGAATTTCAAAAATGCAATCTTGACATGAGGACACTTTATATAACGATATTCAATAAAATTTTGTTTTAAACATGGAAAAAATGCCACAGGAACATATGAAATGCTTCAGACTGCTTTTGGAATATTTTTCATGAACCGAGCATCAGTTCTTGAGTGGCATAAGAGATTCAAGGAAGGCAGGGAGTCTGTGAGGGATGATGAGAGGTGTGTGAGGAGTAAGGAAGCCAGAACACCAGAATTGATTGGCCAAATAAAGAATTTCATGGATAAGGACTGTCGTGTGTCTATAGAGATAATATGTGCACAGTTTGATGTCAGTGAAGGAATTGTATACTCAGTTATTCGCAAGGAACTGAAGATGCCGAAGATTTGCATGAAGTTTATCCGAAAGGTGCTCAGGGAAGATCAGAAAGATATTGTCATGGGCATCAAGACAGTTGCTCACCCTCCCTATTGTTCAGAGCTTGCTCCCTGTGACTTTTGGTTATTCCCTAAGCTCAAGGAAAACCTTAAAAGCTGTCGTTATGAGACAATTGAGGAAAAGAAAGAGGCTGTGACGCTGGTCATTGACACGCTCACACATGTGGATTTTAATGGTGCCTTTCAGAAGTTGTTGGAACAGTAGAACAGCTGGACTAGAGTGCCTATATAAAAAACTGTTAATAAAAGTGCCTATATAAAAAACTGTTAATAAAAGTGCCTATATAAAAAACTGTTAATAAAAGTGCCTATATAAAAAACTGTTAATAAAAGTGCCTATATAAAAAACTGTTAATAAAAGTGCCTAAATAAAAAAAAAAGTCTGGAAACTTATTGAGGGCACTTTGTATAACTTTATAATATCATCAGAACAAAAAGAAAAAGTAAAGGGGGAAAATTAAGAAGAAACCTCTTTAAGCCATGGCATTTCGAAGCTAAATGCTTCTCATTACAAGAGGAGAAGGGTCTCTTAATAGTGTTTAACAGTTTATCGGTTAAGTATTTTCATAAAGACATAAATCTACATATACATACATCTACTGTTTTATTTATATGGATATTAAAACGGAAACAATCGTTGGATTAAAGCCGATAACAAATAATAGTTTAAAAAGTAGAATGTCCTCTTTCAAAAGCAATATGCAAATCAGTTAACCTTGCAAGTGATACTGCATGTAAATAAGTAAGTAATATATAAAAACGATGGTGCATCTATTGTATAATGTTGAATTAAGTTAAAATAGGATTTTTTTTTTTTTTTTTTTTTTTTTTTATATACTTGGGAATCACCACTTCTAAAGTGGCCTCCAGGTCTTGATGATAAGGATTAATGTTGTAGTTTAGTAATCGCTAATGGTGTAAATTGGGTAGAATTTGATTATTTATGTGGACGGCTCAACAAAAATTTGTTTACGTTGAATTTGAAGGCTACCATGTTGTATTCAACTGAGAAACAGGCCAGCGGAACAGTGTTCCACAGGCGGGCAGTTCTCGGAAAGAAGTTTCGTTCATGGAATCTGCATTTAGATTTAGGTACAGATAGAGAGTAGGGGGAAATCGTATATAGTGGTTGTAGCTAGTCGAGTGTTTTTATTTGTGAAAGTTTGACAAGAGAGACCATAGATGAGAGTTAAGTCGAGCACTTGCCTTGAAAATAATGATAGTGCAGAGGCAGGTTTGCAACGTCTCATCTGTAGGAAAGAGGTTGCAAGGAGGAGAAAAGGTCATCATTTACTAGATTTCGAAGTCAGTTTTGAACTCTCTCAAGGCTGGATAAGGCGTACCAAGCAGCTCCTACCCAGATGTGGCAAGAGTATTCTATTTTAGGGTATGCCTGGCTTCTTTTTTTTTTTTTTTTTTTACTTTACCATGAGCATGAGAAATGTGCCCAACAGTAATTTTAATTCATGCAGATTTGATTTTATTACAAAGCCAATTCTTGATTGATTATCATCCAATATGTAGTAATGATTTTCAAAAGTTATTTTTTAAAAAATCTGACCATAGCCGCATTTGCTAGGATCGAAACCAGAACATTGAGCGCTCCAGCCTTAGTTGTTATTTATCTTCCCAGCGTCGTTACCAGACAGATGGATGCAGAAGTTTTAAGAATTAAGCAACTTTGAGCTATGAATTTTTAATTTTGCGCATGCTCAAAAGTAACAGCAGGAATGTTTTATTTGCTTTACCTTGCCAGGATCAAACGTTTTTGTTTTCAATTTTGACTCCTTAGCAGCAATTTTTGCTGTCTAAAAATCAAATTGAATGTATGCTACAGATACAAATACATTATATATATCGAATTTCAACTCTGTAGGGTCCTAGATAGGACCTTAAACTATATCCGATAGTGAGGCCCAGCTTGCGGGCTTTGGGGAGTGTGGAGCCATCCTTTAATTACCATTGCTCCCAGGTTCACTTTAACCCAGAGTGGTAGTACCTGTTAGGGTCCCAACTATTGGTTAAATAGAAACCGACTTGAAAAAAAAACAAAAAAAAAAAAAAAAAAAACAAATATATTCTATTAAAAAATTGTTCTTCAAAATCACTGGATTCGGCATTAAATAACCTGAAAAGGGTTGATATTCCGTAAAACAACCCATCAATCAATCAAATCAACTCTGTAGACCAAATATTCAGAAAGAAATATACAGAAAGGAGTTTGGTAGACTTTTCACACACACACACACACACACACACACACACACACACACACACCGATGAGGTCACTTTTATATATACATATATATATCCCTGAGTTTGACACTATACACCTGAAGAAGGTCGGAGATTGCATCGACCGCAACGTGAAAATGGCACTCAATTATTAAATGAATGCATTTGCTCTTACTGACTTGACTCCGACTCCACAAGTCCGGCAGTAAAAGTACTGTTTGGTCTTAGATTGGAAAGAAAAGCAGTCATCGCGGTCTAATAATAGTATGCGATTCTTCCAAATCTTGATCGAACAGTTTTGGTAGAAACTAGACGTTGTTGATTCCACTCCACGGTTACTTTGACGACAATAGTTTGATAATTACTTCACACGTTTTAATTCCCATTGATCTGTGTCAATTAGTTTAGGAATCCGGCCATAATTACTCTGTTGTTGGAGGTTCCCCCCCCCCTCCCGCTTCTGTCATGGTACTTGATGTAGTCTAGACAAGTCAATTTTTATGCCGAACAAAATTTCTGCCATCTGCCATACAAGCTTCAATAGTTTGCCCTTTTTCAAGCTCCGTTACATCACGCATTTTTATTCAAAATCCGGAAAAGAAATACAAATAGAAATTCAAGTGGTTGAAATAATAATCTGTCTACAATGGATATAAACTTCCATAAATGAATTTTTGATCAATGTTCTTGACATAAGAAGTCATTTAAAGATTCAAGTAATACTTGTACTGTTCTACCTATTTTGTCCAAGTCTTTTGTGTGCATATATATATATATATATATATATATATATATATATATATATATATATATATATATAGCATAATCACGTTAACACATCGAATCTTGACAGATCACTGAAGTTAAGCAACGTTGAGCCTGGCTAGTACAAGATGGGTGACCATTTAGGAATTCTAGGCGTTATATGTGCTTTCTGCTTACCTTAGCATTGTTTCCAGTCATCCTGAACCTCCGCTTTCGACTGGTATGCAACATTGTTGACTCAGGAGAGGTGTGGTTGTAGATTGCGCAACTCTTACCACAAAAATTTCACGCGCAGACATCCTTACAGTGGGTATCCATAGTCTGTCAAGACTGAAGGAAGCCATATATATATATATATATATATATAAATTTTAATGTTGTGATGATTAATCGGAATCAGGAAAATCAGAACTTTTTCAGGTATTGGAATTGGAAAAATTTGTGTCTATTTTCCGACACCAAAAACGATTCTTTTAATTGTCTTTTTTTTTTATTTGATTTTATTTAAAACAAAATCTTCCACTGCTGAGAAAACAAATATTTATTGATTTTTAAATTAACACTAAAACTAAAATCTATATATCATTCACCACAAATGTAATTACAGATTCCGATTCTTCATAAATCTCTAAGTATTTAATAATGAAGTTGTTATTTATTCCCGATTACCGTAAAAAACATGTTAAATGTGCAGATATTTTCTCAAACAAAAAAAAATACACTTGCGGGAGGATGATTTTAGTTTTACTGGTATTAATAGTTTGAAATCAATAAATATTTATTTTTTTATTGCTATTTCCAGTAGTGGAAGATTTTGCTTTAAACAAAACCAAATAAAAACGATTAAAAGAATCGTTTTTGGCATCAGAAAATAGGAACACGTTTTTCCGATATCGATTTTGATACTCCTAAGAGTTCAGTTTTTTTTTTATTCTAGATTCCGATTGATCATCCCAACAATGATATATATATATATATATATATATATATATATATATTAGTGTTGGGACAATTAATCGGAATCAGAAAAATCAACAAATTTGTGAGTATCAATATCGGAATCAGAAAAAATGGGTGCATATTTTCCGATGCCAAAACGATTTGTTTTAATTGTCTTTTTTTTTATTTGATTTTTGTTTAAAGCAAAATCTTCCATTGCTGGTAATAATGATTAAATAATAAATGTTTATTGATTTTAAAATACTAGTAAAGCTAAAATCTATATATCATCCTCTACAAGTGTATTTTTTTTTTTTTTTTTTACATTTAGGAAGATATTTGCATATTTAACATGTGTATTTTACAAAAATCGGGGGGGAGGGGATACAACTCTTTAGTTAAATATTTAGATATTTATAAAGAATCGGAATCGGTAATAGTATCAGAATTGGGAATTTAGTATGGAATTGGTAATTGTATCGGAATCGGAAAAAATATTAGAATCGTCCAATCACTGATTACTGCCGTACAGACGGTCAGGTTTCAATCCTGGCTTGAGGTAGTTGCCTGTCTAGCCGCACTGATGAGCTGTGAAACAGCGAAACAGTACTGTATGTGGATTACTATATATATATATATATATATATATATATATATATATATATATATATATGTAACTTCCAATTTTCGGATTTTAATCATGTCAACTCACACTTCATTTCCTTTTGACGGATTGATTGTTGCTATTTCTTCTGATAAGTTAAGGGCATAATGGATTCACTGATTCATATAATAATTAAGTGATTGATTTTGCGCTACGAAACAGATACTGTCAAGGATTGTATAAGTCAACTGAATTAAAGGAATAAATTATAAGATGGTCAACATCATGAATTTTGGAATATAACATTTTGTCATTTATTCTCTATATTGCTCTGTAATTACATTGAGCCTCTTATATAAGGATTGATATATATTATAAGAAAATATAAATCTCCAGTGATATATATATATATGTATGTATATGTAACTTCAATTGTAAGAGTCAGTTTTTCTGAAAATATTGCAAGCAAATTGTGAGTTCGTTTGGAAGTTCATTCTTTGTGATGACAGAAGTGTTGTTAAAGTTTATGTGCATTTGAGACCCTTTTTAAACAAAAGAGTACAAGCTTTTGAGACAAGAGAAAAAAGTTCTAACCCTAACTGCCTAACTGGGGGCAACTTGTAATCCTGCACAAATTATTGTTTAACTTGTTTTCTTCCCTACTTGCTCATATCTAATTGAAGTCATCACAGACTCTCGTTCTTTTGCCCTCACACCCCTCCCCAACAACTACGGCTGAAGGGTGATTCTGTTACGAGCAGACCCGAGAAGAAAGAATAGGAGTGGGTTTCAAATTAGCCCTCAATGTCAGTGGTCGGCCATAAGTCTTTCTCTGAACAACCCTTCTAACCTTACTCGAAAGTTGCACCACCCTTCTCTTTCTACCCTCTTTTGCGTTTTTTTTTTTTTTTTAATTGGTTTGTTGGTCTGTCTGCGTTGGGAGAGGGCTCGGTAAGTGAGGGGTGGTTGAGAGTTGGGAGGGTGAGGTCAGTCAGGTGGGTCTCACCTGATGTGAAAGAGAGGAGGCTTGGCAGATGGTGATTGTTTCGCGTCTAACATGACGATTAGCCTGTCACCATATCGACATCAATCAACAGAGAAGGAAGTTCTTCAGTGTCAAGAAAATTCCTTCTTGGTCTTTTCTTATTGTCACCATGCAATGCACACCAATATGACTTGACCCACCACCTTGACACATGCACAAGTATTCTTTTCTTTTCCAAATACATGCATGTGTGTGTGTGTGTGTGTGTGTGTGTGTGTGTGTGTGTGTGTGTGTGTTTACTAACAGAGAGACCCAACGTTTCCTAGGAATAAATGAGGATCAACTAATGTTTCACCCTATAATTTATTGTCATCGAAATCGGTAAAATCGCCCATTTTTCAATCCTCCCCGACAGTTACTTAGTCCACAATACATTGTTGTCTACATTGCACTGTAGAGAACCTACTGTTGATTTTTTTTATAAAAATATTTTTTTTATATACAATTGCTTGAATTAAAGTTTGAAATGTGTAAGACAAGTATCATTGCTTCAATTGTGCTCTAAACAGAAACGTTCATACCAAAGAGTCTACTGGTAATTCTATATGACAGGCCTTTCTGTTTGTGCAGAAATAAAACTTTTTAAATGCACTTGTGAGCTTAGGCTGTGTAATGTGTAAACTTTGATCAAAATGCATATTCCTTCTTTCATCCGGTTATTTCAATTATCAATACTTATTGGAGACATTCCCATACAAAATCTATCTAAGAACACTGCCAGGCACATAAAGTACCTTTATGCAAAATTTTATAAAAATCGGTCCAGCCGTTTTTGAATCCATAGGGAACTCACACACACACACACACACACACACACACACACACACACACACACACACACACACACAAAGTAGATATGTTAGCTATACCTAATCAATGTTGCTCTGAATACTGTGAAGTCATTTTAGTTAAGTTTTATTTGCACATTTTATAAACTTATGCAGAAAAATAAAAAAATAAAATGTTGCAAGGAAAAGAACTCTTTATGCCGACATGCTAGTGCTCTGTAATGTATTTGTAATTTATTTTGCTTTATTTGAGACTATGCTGTTTTCCCTCACCCACTAAATTTCATTTATTTGAGACTATCCTACTTCCTCCGCCACTAAAAACCTCAAAAGCCATTCTTAACATGGGGAGGTTGGGGGTGTTTATTCGGAAAGCCGTTCTTAACATGGGGAGGTTGGAGATTTTTATACTATGCTCGGTTAGGTTGTAAAGAAATACCTTTTTAAAGGCCGTTTAAGCGTATTAGGCAAAAAAAAAAAGTTTTTCATTTTTTTAGGAGTGAAATGACGCTGGGTTATGTAGTAAAAAATATCAAAATATCTTTCCATATACAAGCAAAACATAAAATATATTTGTTCATTAATTCAAAGGAACAAAACTTTTATAATAAAAAAAACAACCACACACACACACACACACACACACACAAACACACACAACCACACACACACACACACACACACACACACACACACACAAAAACACTTGCAAATAAAAAAATTTTATTCGCTTTCTTTTTGATTGTTTTTTTGTTGACTTCGGTTTGCTTGGTATAATCTGGCAGTTTTCGTCACTTGTTGGCCATTGCCAAGCAAGACTCCGGGAAAAACGGGATTTAAACTGCAGAAGCACAAGTTAATGTGTAGAATTAGATGTGTAAAGGGGGAAAAATAAGCAAACATTATTCATTAAACCCCGACTGATGTAATTATCAGTCAATAACTACTAGTATATTATTGAAATAGTTTGGAATTATTTTTGAGATGAATAAATTGTATGATTTTTATTTTAATTATTATATCGGTGAACATTGTTTACATTTGACATCGACGAATACAAAGAAAAAAAAGAAAGAAAGAAGAATTAGAAGATATATTTACTACGAGATACTATACTTACGTTTGTGTATTTTTTAGTTTTAGCAGAAAAGCTAAACAGTCATTAGTTACGTAAAAGGGGAGGAAGATTCATTCGCTGTTGCTATATGTTGGAAATTAAGTGTGCATTAACTGAAATTGATGCCGTGCATCGAAGTATTTGTCCTAGTGACGCCATATTGTAATGTTCTGAAGTGTTAGTTTAGAATGATCTAATTCTGTTCGTTTAAAATAATCTAATTAGCAAGCTACCAATCAGAGGCAGCGGAATTTCCCGTGGGAGACTTCATTATTTTTTTTATTCTACTACCAGAAAGTTAATGGTATATCTGTATGTATGAGCCAGTTATGGGTGGTGTAAGCATAAACTCTGTGGAATGTGCAGATTTCCTCCTGGTGTCGACTGGTAGGTCTAAATAATTAGAGGAAAAAATAGGTACTTCCTCCTCTAATGATGATGCGATGCTGATGGTGTTGCTCCTAGAATATAATGTATTATTTTATTATCACAATTGAATGTGCCGGCAAAGGTGTTCGAAAGTTACATAAGATAGTAGCTATTAGCCTAGCTCTATTGAATTTGTATGTGACATCTGTTGTTGCAAACCTACAATAATTTTTTCCAGAGGGCTGCAGTCATTTTATTATATATGGAGATCTATATACATGAAGTTTGATTGTTAATTCTCTTTACAAATGAACATGACCAAGTGGATTCTAAGATAGTGAACCATAAACGTGTTTTCATGAAAAATCCAATTGTATCCATCAGAATTTCAAAATCTCTATATTAATAAAAATTGCGTTACAACTTCTTGTGTGCCTGTAATTGTGTTTTTTTGCCTCTATGTGACTTGCGTATTATTTTTATGTATCATTATTATCAAATATTTATTGTTATAAAGAAACAATGATATAAATTAAGCAAAAAAACTTTTTAAATCTGATTTTAAAAAGGATTTAATAATGGAATTAAATCCATCAGAATACATTTCTATCTTTTTTTTTTTTTTTACACAGTGATCACCACTTATCAAGGCCCGGAAGCCACTCGGGGATAAGGGTTATTGCAAGTACATTACGTTAGTGTGGAGATTTGATGAAGTGTTTACTTAAGGGGGCGGTTCATTAGGAATTTGTTAACGTTGGACTTGAAGACATCCAAGTTGTAGTCAGGTGGGAAGCAGTCAGACGGAACAGAGTTCCACAGGCGTGCAGTTCTAAGAAAGAAGCTTTGTTCATGGAATCCACGTTTTGATTTAGGCACAGATAAAGATTGGGGGAAATTTTTCACAGTGGATTCAGCATGAAAGATTGGCGAGGGGGGACCAGAGATTGGAGTTCAGACGAACACCTGCCATGGAAATAATGATAAAACAAGGATAGGCTCGCAACGTCTCTTCTGTGGGAGAGAGGTTGCAGGGTAGAGAAAAGGGCATCCCCCACTAAACCACGAAGTCTATTTTGTACTCTGTCAAACATCTTAGCCATTTTAATCTTTTGTTGATAGTTTTAAAAAAAAATGACTAATTTCATAACCCTTTGAAATTTGAAAGGAATTTGGAAACGTTTATACTGTCAAAAAGAAATTAAACTGGTTTTAATTTATTTTTAATTAAACTGGTGCTAGATTTTTTTCAATTCTTTTACATCCGCCCCCCCCCCTTTTTCTTAGGTGTTTTCTTTCTTATCTGTTTATTTATTTAATATTCTTTTTCTTTTATCCTACAGAACAAAGGAAGCGTAATATCCTAGACGGCCAAAATCCTTGCTGTCCAATTTGTGGTCTCACCTTGCGGCCAGGTGAATTTGAGGCTCACTTTTGCCTTGAAGTTGAAAAAATTGAAAAACTCAACAGGTAAGACAGGCTCAACACATCCATACTTGAATGAGTGATCTTTTTTTAATCACTGTCAATTGTAGAATCTATGTAAAAAATTCCATCAAAATCCATTTTTTTTTTAAATCAGAAATTAGGTGTACATACCCAGAATTGCCTTTAATTTTTTTACTTACATTTTTGTTTCTTTTAAAAGAAAATTCCAAGTATGATTTTGAAATAATGATGTTTAATAACGCTGTGCAACACTCGAAAAAGTACAGAACATTTGTGGCCATTTTTATATGCATAATGGCATGGAAAATCCATTTGTGACTTTCTTTATGCTGAACTAGCCTGGGTGCCTGGTGTTGCCCAGGTGTTTGGAGGTGTGTGTTGAGCAAAAAGAAAGAAAAAAAAAAAAATGGTAGTAGGCAGCCAGGCTTGAACCCGTAATGGGAAGGAGGAAAAGAATGCGAAAAAAAAAAGTGACGTCTTTACCATTGCGTCCCTCACCAAACTGAAAGTGGCGAAGGTTTAAATTAAGGCTAGTCAATCGAAAAGAGGGGATGACTTTTGAAAATATTAGCGAAAAAAAAAGCGACCCCCCCCTTGTAGAAAAGTGTCCAATTGAGAGTGAAGGAATTAATGTTTTTAGCCAATTTAGCTCTGTACATCAAATAGGTTCATGCCGTGTCCAGAGTGATTTCCATTAAAAAAAAACAAAAAAACTAACAACTAAATTTTTTTTTTTTTTTTTTTTTCTAAACTTTTTTTTTTCTGTTTGCATTCTTTTTAGGGACCAATTTTTTGCAAAAATATTAGAAGTCAGCCAATTGTAACTACCATTTTTTAAAATTTTAAACCCTCTTACTCTAATTCCGGCTCCAACACCTAAATTAATGCCCTATGTATAGAATTTCTAAAATTAAAAATTTCCATGATCATAAATAATTTTTCGACCTTTAATAATGTTCTGATTCCACCTTGTCAGAAGATGACTTAGTTATTTGTTCACTTTTCATTGGAGATGCAGATGAAGATTTCTGCTCTGGAAGTTCATGTGAGTTCCATTCATCATGTCTGATACCCCCCCCCCCAAAAAAAAAAAAACAAAACAAAAAACAAAACAATGTCTAAAGCAAGAGAAACGATGATCAGACTTTAGTGTTGTGTCTTTGCACATAATTAGATGGAACTAGTTTCGTTTTGGGTTTGGAAACCGGATATCGACTCTAATACTGGAAAATGCTTAAACTCGTTTGTCTGGAGTCAACTTTTTAAACCCGGAACTGGGAAGAAAACAATTGTAGAGAGAGATTTTGGTTGTCGGTTTTCAAACAAGGCGTGCACCATTTCAAAACATTCTCTTTGACGGATTATAGAAAACATTTATCTTGTGCCAAAGTTTCCTCGAAATGGTGGTCGGCGTGTGTAATTAACTCTCCCTGATATTTCTTCATATTTTTCTTTTTTCTTTCTTTCTTTTTTTTTTTCTATTTCTCTTTTTTTAAATTCTTTTAGGAAGAGAACAAAAATAATGAAAGGTGGTAGGGATTTCCTCTCCTGGACATCATTACCATGACGATGCTTACACGCAACTTGTTGATGGGATTGATAAGAAACTCATAGATTTATCTGTGTGGTTGTCGTCAACTGTCCCTGTAAGGGTTGCATGGATGTGACAATATGTAAAGCCAATTATTGCTCCCTTAGGGGGTCAAGTGAGCCGGCTTATAAAGTCAAATACTTGCGGTTTTTGTCTCTTCTTCCATTTTCACTATTACGTTTGATGTTGGTCAATGGGTGACTACATTCTGACACAAGCCCTAGACAGTTATCATAAGCACGTACTCCACCCCAACAAGGAAGTTGTGAGGAAGCTGTTGGGGTGGAGTATGTGCAACTTTCAACAGAATACTCTTTACATAATTTTATGTGTTCATGTTTTGTATATTTACCGTTTTCTGTTTGCATATCATTCTTTACTATATGTCTTAGTAAAATTATTCAATAGTCTATCTATCTATCTATCTATCTATCTACTATTCTATAAAAGGAATTTGTGTGTCTGTGAGTTCGTTCCCTATGGGCTAGAAAACGACTGGGCCAATTTTTATGAAATTTCACATGGAGGTACTTTATGTGCCTGGCAGTGTTCTTAGATAGGTTTTGCATCAGAATGCCTTCGATAAGTATCAATAATCAAAATAATCTGATGAAAAAAGGAACAGGCGATTTTGACCAAAGTTAACACCTTACACAGCCTAACATCACAAGTATATTTGAGAAGTTTTATTACCACATAAGCCGAAAGGCCCGACATATAAAACCAACTTTAGATTCTTTGATATGACAGGGGCGCATTCAAAATTTATGTTTCTGTTTAAAACACAATTGCATCATGATACTTGACTTTAGCATTTAAAACTTAACTTAAACACCTTATTACCACACAAGCAGTAAGGTCAGACATATAAAATCAACAATATGACAGCGGTGTGTTCGAAATGAATGTTTCTGTTTAGAGCAGAACTGAACCATGATATTTGACTTTTGCATTTTAAACTTTAATTCAAACCATTATATATATAAAAATAATTGTATGAAATCAAGAGTAGGTTCTCTACAGTGCAATGCAAGCTACAATGTATTGTGAACTAAGTCACTGTGGGGAAGCATGTAAAGCTTTTTCCTGGTGCACCATGATGGGTTCCCAACTAGAGTAGGCGATCAATCGATTTGATTGAAAAATGGTCGATTTTACCGATTTTAATGACAAAAATAACGGCCCTAAAAATAAAAAATTTATTTTGCGGGTACCAAGATTTATTTTCTATTTTTGAGCGATTATCAAGACTTTAATGATGCTATATTTGATGACAATTAAATATCGAAGTGTGAAACATTTGTTGACCAAGATTCAATCCCGGGCAACGTTTGGTCTCCCTACTAGTATATATATAAAAGGCACTTTGTGTCTGTGAGTTCGTTCCCTATGGACTCTGAAATGGCAAAGTTAATTTGTAGGAAATTTCACACTAATGTATTTAATGTGTCTGGGGGTGTTCTTAGTTAGTTTTTGTATTGGCATGCTTCTGATAAGTATAAAAAATCGATAATTGAACAAATCTGATGACAGAAGAAACAGTTCAATTTTGACCAAAGTTAACACTCTCATACAGCCTAACATCACGTGCATTTGAGAAGTTTTATCACCGCTCAAGCAGAAGGGCTCAGCATATAAAGCAGCAGGTTCTTTGATAAGACGGAGGTGCATTCAAAATGAATGTTTCTGTTCTAGAGCACAATTGAACCATGATAATTGACGTTTGCATTTTAAACTTTAATTCCAGCCATTATATAAAAATATTTTATAAACTCAACGGTAGGTTCTCTACAGTGCAATGTAGTTTACAATATATTGTGGACTAAGTTACTGCAAGGAGGCATATGAGATTCATCCTGATGGGTCCTTGATTAGAGCAAACAATCAATCGATTTGATTGAAAAATTTCATCGATTTCGTTGACAATAAGTGTGGAACATTTGTTGATCCTCATTTAATTCGGGTCGTTCTACTCGTGTGTGTGTGCATATATATATATATATATATATATATATATATATATATATAAAAGAAATAAAGGATAACAATTCAAAGTTAAATAAAACTTAACTTAAATCAATAAGGAAAAATACCTCTTTAAGTCATGGCATTTAGAACCTTAATGCTTCTCCTCAGAAGAGAAGAAAATAGCCAGCTTATTTATTTATATATATATATATATATATATATATATATATATATATATATATATATATATTAGTGTTATAATGGAATAATTCCAGGAGGAAATCCGGGTATGAGAGCTCAATGTGGTAAATGTAATTGTCTAGTTTAGATGCTTGAAAATACCATAAGGTTGAAATAAATTATTGCATCAACAATTATGTAATTTCCGTGTTATATTTTTATATTATATTATATATATATATATATATATATATATATATATATATATATATATATATACTAAATTACATTTACAATTTTCTGCATTATCTTCAAATATAATTCCTATTTTCCCTCAAGCTACAATTGAGATTTCAGGTGTAGAAATCCCTTTAGTTTAACCCTCCAACATTTGAAATAAATTTTATTTTGATTTAATTAGATAAATGTTTAAATTTTGATTGGTTGTGGCAATAAGGACAAAACGTTACAAATCGATGTTTGCATTGTGGATTCGATGATACCGTTGTTTAATCTCGAGTATAATCTCGATCTTATGTGTGATGAACAATTCTGTGAAAAAAGTGTTGTATCTGTTCGGATTCTACAGCCCCTCTTTTATGTCGGTCAGTGAAGGAGAAATCATTCTAGACTGAGGCAATTTTTATTTTTGTTTTAATCTAGAATGCTACTTTTTGAGGAGCTGGATTTTCTCCGCATTAAAAACCGACCTTGTGTCTAACTTTGCCCTTGTGGGGAGGCAAGTACATAGGGACGATTCTAGGAACACAGGGGTTCTATAATTGGTAGATGACTTGGTCTGTGATATACAGGAATTGTGAAATCGGAACAAATAAAAACGTTTATTAATATACAAGATCATATGTGACCTGTTGGGTCAGTATTATATATATTATCAAATTATAATGTCTGTAGGTATAAAAGAATTGTTAAATTATAATTATCAAGCCCTTTTAAGAATAATTAAGAATAGGCACGGTCTGGGAAGTATAAACAAAGAGGTAATCAACTAACTTTTGTTTATTATTTATTCATGACTTCTGTCGTTTGAACACTCTGGATTGTCTAATGTCTGCATCTGAATTGAGCGTTTACAGGGCTCTACATTGCGAGTGAAACAGTCACATTTGCGAGTGATTTTTTTAAAGTGGCGACTAGAAATAATGAAACGCTTATCTTTTGGCGAGTGTATTTTTTTCACTGACAATCTTCCAAAGCTCACTACTGAATGAAAAATATCTTTTCAGCTTTTTTTTTTTTTAAATATAAAATGAACAAAGTTAAATTATTTAAACAATAAAAGTTTAATAGAACAAAATACTCTTCTTTTTTTTTTTTTTAACGAAGGCTGTTTAAAAAAACATCTGAAGAAACTAGAATGTTTATACCTTCAAGTATTAACAAAATTTGTTGTATATTTATAATTACACTTGTTAAAAAACGACAGAAAAATCTTTATGATGTACGTACTCGTCACAAAACGAAGATGTCATATTCTAAAAATCATGTGGATTTGGCTAGTAATTTGACCAGTAAACGAAAATATTTAGTTGTCAAAGGTCAACTAAAGATAAATTTGCCCATAGAGCCCTGGTTTATTAGTTCTTAATTCCTTTCATTCTTGTGACAATTGTTTGGTGGCCTGGCTTAGCAAATGGAGACAAAGGTAGCTTTGTGGTTGGGTTTGAATCTCCTGACAGGTAGGTCCTGGATATGACCTTAAACTATATCCGATAGTGAGGCCCCAGCTTACAGGCTTTGGGAAGATTGGACTGTGGAGCCACCCTTTAATTGCCATTGCTTCTAGGTCTACTCTGACCCGGAGTGGTAGTTATTGTTAGGGTCTCAACTATGAATGAAATAGAAACCGACTTGAAAAAAACAAATATATTCTATAAAAAAATTTTTCTTCACAATTATTTGATTTGGCATTAAATAACCTGAAAAGGGTTGATATGCCGTAAAACAAAAATAATCAACATGACAGGCAGGAATTGTCATTCCACACTCCCCACACAGTGATTCTAAGACATCCAAAAGCAGCACTAGCCTTGACTATCCTGCAATCAACTTCATCGTCTGTGTGTTCTGCCCTTGACAGTATTAAATTAAATAATTACAATAAATTAATATAATGATCAAACGATATGATGAATAAAGGATGACAACTCCTCTCCCCCTAAAAAATGCACAAATGAAATCGTTAATAAAATTCACAATCCTTTCTGCAATCCAAGCGGAAGTGAATTCATAGAAGTTTTTTTATGGATTTGTTTTGAGAGGAAAAAAGTCTTTAGACAATATGTTGTTGGAAATATGTTCTTTCAATTATTTTAATAGTGAAAACACTGAATAACTGATATCACCATAATATGTAAAAAAAGAAGTTTTTGAAAGATTGTTCTTTGCCGTTGGCTCTGAGTTTTTTGCAAAGTTGCGTAAGTGCCCCAAAAACACCAATTTTAAAATCTACAAAAAAGTAACTTTCGATGTTATGTAATTAATCTAAATATGCAGCCTAGCAAGTTTTTTGTCAGGGATAAACTTTTGGAAAGATTGTAAGTTTATTCTTTGCATTACTATTAGTGTTGGGACGGTTAATCAGATTGGAATCGGAACTTTTTGAGGTATCGGAATCGGAAAAATTTGTGCCTATTTTTCGATACCTAAAACGATTCCTTTTGTTATCTTTTTTGGTTTTTATTTAAAAACAAAATCTTCCACTGCTGGTAGTAATAATAAAACAATAACGGTTTATTGATTTTAAACTACCAATAAAACTAAAATCTATACCCCCCCCGTGTGTTTTTATAGTAATCGGGAAAAATAACGACTTTATATTTAAACATTTAAAAATATTTATCAAGAATCTGTAATTTAGTACGCAATCAGTAATTGCATCAATATTAGGAAAAATATTGGAATCGTCCAATCACTAATTACTATGTAAGAACGTAGTATCGTATGGTTGTTCAATAAGTAAGGATGATAATTGTTTTGGGATATTTTATTTAGCAAATTTGTATTTGTCTCTTTTCCTGGCATAATCATGTTGGCACACACTTGTTTTCATTACATCACCAAAGTTAAGCAACATTGTGCCTGGTCAGTACCAGATGGAGAACCATATATATAAGTGATGGGACGATTTCTATATTTTTCCCGATTTTGTACTAAATAACCAATTCCGATTCTTTATAAATCTCTAAATATTTAACTATAGAGTTGTTATTCTCCCCGATTTCTGCAAAAAAACAAACAAAAAAAAACAAAAAAAAAAAAAACACACGTTAAATGTGCAGATATTTTCTCAAATGTAAAAAACATATTTGTGGAGGATGATCTATAGATTTTAGCTTTACTGGCATTTTAAAATCAATAAATATTTATTATTTTAGCATTATTACTAGCAATGGAGGATTTTGTTTTAAATAAAATCAAATAAAAAAAGACAATTAAAAGAATCGTTTTGGCATTGGAAAATAAACACCAATTTTTTCGATACTGATTCCGATAACCCCAAATTTGTTGATTTTTCCCAATTCCGATTCATTGTCCCAACACTAATATATATATATATATATATATCTGTGAAAGTGTCTGTGTGTCCACATTTCCCTATGCAATAACTCTCTCAATTTTAAGTCTACAAACTCGAAATTTGATATACAGGGTACTGAGATTTGGGAAAATCGATGTGATCGGTTTTCGGCCAGAAACTTGGCGCTTAAGGGGTCAAAGTTCAACGATTTGATCTTTGAGAACTCTACCAAACTCCTCCGACAATTTTCGGTCTAAACACTTGAAATTTTAGATATATGTTCATTGGACATGGATCTAACTTAATAACTTAATTTGAGCCCAAAACAATAAATTTTAAGGGATCATAATAGGGGGCCAAAGTTTAAAAAATTTACCACTTTTTTTTTTTTTTTTTTTTTTTTTTTTTTTGCTCAACATACATCTCCAAATACCCGGGCAACGCCGGGCACCCATGCTAGTGTGTGTGTGTATATATATATATATATATATATATATATATATATATATATATATATATATATATTACATTTTTGTGTTTTTATCCATTTTTAAGTATCTTTTATTTTTGAATAATGTGAGGATTCGTTAGGCTTTTGCCTATATATACATCTGTTTCTTGTCTTTGAAGGTGACGAAGCTAATTTATAAAATTATGTCTGGATGTCTCAATTTTTTCAAACTGCATCTCTTCTGAAATGCAATGTTGCAGAACAGTGCGAGGCAGGTGAAATGATTGCATTCTTTAATGGGTTTTTAACTAGTAAAAATAGCTACGAAGAGGTCAAAATTGAAAAAAAATATTGGAAGTTGGCAGACATGAGTTGACTAAACATGTTATTTGAACGCATGCGCAAATATATACATTCATACGTTAAAGTTGGTTCATTTTTTTACTATTTCTTATCCACCTGACGATAGCTCAAACAGTAATGACTAAGGCTGGAGTGCTATATGTTTTGGTTTTGATTCTAGCTAATGGCACCCAAGTCAATTTTTTTTATTTGTGAAATCACTGCTATATATTGGGTACAATATAATATATAATAAATGATACAGAAATAATAATAAAAATGAAATTTGCATAAATTAACAAATGTTTAAGCATATTTTATGACTGGGCAATGCCGGGCAGCCAGTTGGTCTTTATATACCTTAATGTAGATATGCACACAATCAGATCTTTTGTATGTAAGTCTTTTTTTTTTTTATTATGTTTTACTAGCGTTGCCCGGGTGTTTGGAAGTGTATGTTGAGCAAAAAAAATAAATAAATAAAAAAAAGCAGTAAATGTTTTTAACTTTGACCCCTATTATGATCCCTTAACATTTATTGTTTTGGGCTCAAATCAAGTTATTAAGTTAGATCCATGTCCAAGGAACCTCTATCTAAAATTTCAAGTGTTTAGACCGAAAATTGTCGGAGGAGTTTGGTAGAGTTCTCAAGGTCAAATTGTTGAACTTTGACCCCTTAACAGCCAAATTTCTGGCCGAAAACCGATCACATAGATTTTCCCAAATCTCAGTACACTGTATATCAAATTTCGAGTCTGTAGACTGAAAATTGAGGGAGTTATTGCATAGGGAAATGTACACAGACACGTTCACTTTTATATATATACTAGCATTTCAGCTCGGCGTTGACCGGGTGTTTGGAGGTGTATGCTGAGCAACAAAAAAAAAAAACAATACGGTCAATTTTTTTAACTTTGACCCTATTATGACCCCTTTAACATTTATTGTTTTGGGCTCAAATCAAGTTATTAAGTTAGATCCATGTCTAAGGAACCTATATCTAAAATTTCAAGTGTTTTGACCGAAAATTGTCGGAGGAGTTTGGTAGAGTTCTCAAAGGTCAAATCTTTGAACTTTGACCCCTTAACAGCCAAATTTCTGGCTGCTAACGGATTACGGAAATTTTCGCAAATCTCAGTACCCTGTATATCAAATTTCGAGTCTGTAGACTGAAAATTGAGTGAGTTATTGCGTAGGAAAATGTACACACACACACACACACACACACACACGTTCACTTTTATAGATATATAGATAGATTGGTTTTGAATGTGAATGGAACGGTTGTTGCACAATCGTCTTTGTTCTAATCTGTTTCATTTCTTGCGGGGGGGGGGGGATATGTAAATCATATTATGTCATTGTTCAATTTGATGTTACCCGTCTTCATCCTCACTCGATTCATCTCTATTCATTTTCCTTTTTCTTTATGTTTTTGTATTCACCATTTTCTCCTTCATCTTTTATTTATCCTCTTCCTTTTTTTGGGTGGGTGGGTGGAGGAGAGCGTCCTTTTATCTTTGCATATGAAGGCATTTTTCTTTTTTCTCCCTCCCCCTCCCAATATATCTTCATATCTCAAAAAGAAACAAATAAAAAAAAAAAAGGCTTTATGGAAATTGGTGTGAGTCGATTGTTACAATGGCCGTATGGGACGAAAATTTGCCTTCAATTGAATCAAGTTTTTGAGGCGATTTAAAAGAATGAGATTGTCTTTGGTCAAGTTTAACTTTGAAATATCATTTTATGTTGGTCTGCCATGCGTAATTATGAGACGGCTATTTCCCTGGTCTGTCACATATTAAAACTATCCGACTCCATTCCTTTGTACTCTTTTTTTTTTCTCTGCCTTTTTTTTATCGCTTTCTTTTTCTTTTTTTTCTTTTCTTTTTTTCTCTTTTCTTTTTTTTTCTTTTCTTTTTTTTTCTTTTCTTTTTTTTTTTTTTTTTTTCTTAATAGCCTCTTGAGTCAAAATGCATGTACATGCAGCCTGAATTCCTACTATTTCAGAAAATGTGGATGCAGGAATTTCTCTACTTCTTTCTGCAGTTTACCAACATATCTTTCCCCCCTTTTTTCTCTTTGTAAATAATTGACTTGGAGAAGGGGTTTTACCCATCTGTTTCTCTCCCCCTTCATCCCATACATACATATATATATATATATATATATATATATATATATATATATATATATATATATATATATTTTTTTTTTTTTTTTTTTTTAAATAAGGGAGTAGTCACCAACAATGTGTATTTTTTAACATTATTTTATTATTCCGTGTCTTGGTTTTTCATTGAGAATTATGTTTGGATCATTGTAATAATGTTTTTAAGTCATTGAAATCGTTTACGTACGTTTCAGACGGTCTGATGCGTCCTCGTCAGAAATTATTTTCAAATGTGTAAAAATGGCGATTTTCGTTAGTTTGAAGTTTTCCCAAGGGGTGGAGGCTTGTAAGTGTTTATTATACATTGGTATGCTGAATTTATATATATATATATATATATATATATATATATATATATATATATATATATATATATATGTATATCCCCAAAACCTCTGGCCTTAACGAAGGAGAAACAGAAACTTGCTGCTATGGTTTCAAATGATCTGAAATAACAGAAAGGGGAGACTTGATTCCAAATATTTCTCATATGTTATAACTCCCCTCTTTTGGAAATGGGGTACAATTATTATTATATCCAGTATCAAATAATCCTTATACACTGTGAAATTTACTTTATGTATGAAAACCAAAGAGGAGGAGATATCAGATATTTTGTAATTCATATGCAAAACTAGGAACACAAATGACTATGATTGAAACATTTTATGGCTGTAAAAAAGTGCCAAAAATAGGCTGTGGATGATGGATGATCTCCTTAATGTGCGACCTTAAGGCCAAATGTCACATAGCTCACTACACAATTCGGGTCATTAGCTTTCCAACGAGCCTTCATTTGTTAAATTCTGATCATTAATCGCTGAGATTTGGAACTTATGAAATTGTCAAAAAGCAAATATACTACATTTGTCTGATATCCAATGATATTCAGAGTACGTACGTACACACACACACCAGATGTACATCACAGCCCACACCAAGACAACTAGCACCATCATCCTGTTGATAGCTGCCTTGATGTGTGTAGGCTATTGTGGAAAACGATTGTATATCTCTCCACTTAGCCACAAATCAATGAACTTTTATTTCTCTTTACAATTTGTAAACGTTAACAAAATTGTCAAGCTGTGGGAATTTAATTTTGAGTTTTTCTTTTAAGTTTTTACCATCGACATTTTTTTTTTCTTTTAATCTACAATCGTTGCATATTGTTATAATGGAAATGTGTTTTTAATTTTATTTTAAAACAGATCAGTTTCAGCCATTTGTTGCTCGCTGGCATTGTCAGAAGCTAATTCAAAGGAATGCACTATGCAGGTTGGTTGGTGGGGGGGGGGGGACAGAAAAGTCATAATTCCCAATTCCAAAGGGGAGCTCATATCAAGTAATGACTGGGAAAAGAAAAAAGCCGTTCAACAATAAAAAATAATTTTGTTGCTTCGTATGAAAAGAATGAGTCACAGGTTTTCTTATTTTTTTAAATCTTTTTTTTTTTTTCCATTTTATTTTAATAAATTAATTGGCGTTTACTTTGATTTGTAGGGATCGTTTTCCTTTTGTGTATGTGTGAAGGGAGAGATGTTTTGTATTTTCGGAGAAGATCAGTTGACTTATTGCTTTATTATTTTTCTTTATATAGGATGACCATTTCCCCACCAAAATGCCAACCATGGGATCATTAATAAAATTCCCAATCCTTTCTACAATCCAACTACATTTGCTACTTATGAGAATAGTTTATGATAAGTGTGTACTGATATTAGATTCAATGATGACCATGTTGTAGCCCTCAGGAAAGCAATCTTGTGGCAACATGTTCCACAGATGAAATGTTCTTGGAAATGATCTCTGTTCATAGAAATTCCACTTCATGTTGGGCACATGGATGAAGAAAAGTAAGTTCTTTACAGTGGTGGCAGTTAGATGAGTTCTTGCTGTGAAAATCTAACAAAGCAGAACCATAGATCAGGCAAGCACCGTTCATGATTTCTTATGAGAATAGTTTACGATAAGCGTGTACTGATACTAAATTTGATGGAGCGGAGAAAGACTAACAACATCTCTTCTATATTAACACGATAAATCTGTCTTCTAAAAATAAAATGTCGCTATTGGGAAATATGTATATGTTGGGGAAGTGGTATTTTTCACTAGAGAGCCGTGAACTTACCCGCTGTCCTGTTTATCTAAATCTATGAAACAGCTACATGGTAAACAGAGGATGATCCACGTTTTCTATTTAACAATTGAAGTTAATTTTTTTTTTTTTTCCATCGTAGTATAGTTTCATCCCTTTTGTGATTGTGGATTTTCTAAACCAAAGTTGGCTTATGCAAGTGCTAAGTCTGCGATTTGTTGAAATTAGTTAGTATTCCTAGGAACTTGAACTCTATTTTTTTACTATTTTTCTAAAAATAATCAAAAGTTTTTTATAAACAGACATTGTTAAAGACAATAGAAAGCTTCTGTTTTGTCATACCTTTTTTATTTTTTCAATTTTTTTGTATTATCTTTTTTGTATATACGTCGAGCGTATAAATGTATATATCTATGTTATATATATATATATATATATATATATATATATATATATATATATATATATATATATATATATATATATATATATAAGTGAAATTGTCTATGTGTGTGTGCGTGTCTGTGTATGTACGTTTCCCTACCAAACTACTCTGTCAATTTTCAGTCTACAGACTCGAGATTTGGCGTAAGGGGTACTGAGATTTGGGAAAATCTTTTTAATCGGTTTTCTGACAGAAATTTGGCTGTCAAGGGGTCAAAGTTCAACGATTTGACCTTTGAAAACTCTACCAAACTCCTCTGCCAATTTTGGGTTGAAACACTTGAAATTTTAGATGTAGGTTACTTGGACATGGATCAAACTTTTTAATTTGATTTGAGCCCAAAACAATAAATCTAAAAAGAAGTCAAAATTGAGGTCAAAGTTTAAAATAATTTAACCTCTGCGGTCTCTACCAAATTACTCAGCCAATTTTGGGTCTAAACATTTGAAATGTTACATAAAGTGTAATCAGATATATGGCAAGCTTTTTAATCTGTTTTTGGCCGAAAATTTGTCTACCAAGGGGTCAAAGTTCAAAAGATTTGACCTTTGTGGTCTCAAGAAAATTATTCAGAGAATTTTAGGTGTAAACATTTGAAATTTTACATAAAGGGTATTCAGACATGTAGCAAGCTTTTTAATCAGTTTTTGGGCGAACATTTGTCTGCCAAGAGGTCAGAGTTGAAAAAGTTGACCTTTGCAAACTCCTCCATCAATTTTGGGTCTAAAGACTTGAAATTTTAGATTTAGGTTACCTGGACATCAGTAAAATTCTTTAATATATATATATATATATATATATATATATACACTAGCTGTACCCTGCCACGCGTTGCAGTGGCTCAATTTGGTGTAATGGAAAAATTTAATAAAAGAGAAAATGCATGTTTCTTATATTAGTACAGCAATCCACTGCAAAAAGTGAAAAAGAAGGCGAAACTGAAAAAAATGGTACTCTTGCAGAATTTGATCTGGATCCTCGAGAGTTTCTGTCAATCATTCATGTTTTGGACTTGACCAACAATCAGTGGATGAAGCCGAACGTAGCAAAAATGTTGAAACGCTAAATGCTTTTTTTTTTTTTTGTTGTTTTAAAAAATGTGATTTCGTAATTAATATTTGGTTGATGGTGGGGGGAGGGGGGTTACTATACACAGATTCGAAAAAGTCGTCCAAAAACAAATAAATGAAAGCAAAGGTAAGGTAATTTACATTTCTACCTAATTGGATAATTGTTTAGTGTTTTTATGTAATGTAAAATGCTTAATTGGCTCAAAAAACAGAAATGGTCGCGAATTCTGTTGAATACATTAAGTTTGGGAAAGTAAGTTGAAAACTAAAAACTATACAAAACAGTGTCTGAAACTCACCGAACATATGTTACCATGACATAGGCTGGCATAATGGATAGGTTTCTGACAGTATTTTGTATAGTTTTTTTAGTTTTAACTCACTTTCTCTAACTTAAAGTAATCAACAGTGTCCACCACCATTTGTAGCTTTCAAATACACCAATAAACACTGTTTTTCGAGCCGACTAAACGTTACATTAAATGAAAAGGGTTTATATTACTAAACACAGATACAAAGAAGTTGTCAAAAAATAAATATATAACAAATAAATGTTATCAAAGGCAAGAAAAGTAAGTGTTCTACCTAACTGGATAAGATTTTAGTGTTTTTATGTAATGTATAATCGGTTCAAAAACATTCAATGTTTATCGGTATATCTGAAAAATACAAATGGCGGCAGACTGTATCGAACATGTTAAGTTTGGGGAAATTTTGGGAAAATGAGTTTAAACTAAAAATACTGTTAGGAACTCACTCAATATATGTTACCATGATGTAGGCTGGCATATAATCGGTGGTTTGAAACTTTTGCTCGATACAGGTGACGACTTTTAAAAATCCCTTTTAGTGATTACCTGGTTTGAGGATATTTGTACAACAAAACGGCAAATCTGCTCAAAAAAATCTGGTATTATTTTACTTTAAGGCCCGTTTCACGTTCATATATAACGAAATATTTTATTGTAGATTTCGGGGTGCTAAAAACGAATCTGCAAACCGTTTACGTAGCAAAAAAAAAGTTTTCATGACATTCATGAAATTACTTTTTCGAAAAGTGGGTGATCACTTTTCAATGTAAATTTAACTTAGAATGAGCACCCACTTTCTGGCCACCTGAGAGAGGGGCATTTTTCTGTTTCTTGGCTAAAAAGTTTTTTGTTTGATTTCTTTTGCATGGTAATAACCCCTGAACTCTGGGACTATTTTCCATTTAACAGCCGTAGCCTTCGTTTACGCTATGCGTAAGCATAAACGAAAGCTGTTTAGCCAATAAACATGGGAAAAAATCCCCCCTCTCTCAGGTGGCTAGAAAGTGGGTGCTCATTTTAAGTTAAATTTACATGGAAAAGTGATCGCCACTTTTTCGAAAAAGTAATTTCTTCATATCATAAAAACTATTTTTTTGTGACGGAAACGGTTTGCAGATTCGTTTTTAGCACACCAAAATCTACAAAAAAAAATTTGTTATTTACGAACGTGAGACGCACAGCCCTTAATGGAAAATTATATAAAAAATCCGGGGGAAAATAGTTTTCAATAAAAACAGCAAATGAATTCGATAGAAAAAAAATGGATGCTATTTTTTTTTTCTTTCTGTGTGTTTCTTGGCTTAAAAGTCTTTTTGTTTGATTTCTTTTGCAACTCTGGGACTATTTTCCATTTCACAGACGTAGCCTTTGTTTATGCTATGCGTGAGCATAAACGAAAACTGTTAAATATGCATTCGCGTACCAAACTGCCTTGTCAAAAAAACCTTTAAGCCAATAAACACGAAAATAAATGCCCCTTCCTCAGGTGGCCAGAAAGTGGGTGCTCATTTTAAGTTAAATTTAGATGGAAAAGTGATCACCCACTTTTCGGAAAAAAAAAATTTCTTCAGATCATGAAAACTATTTTGATACTCCTTGGGCGTTGAGTTCCATGGCGACCCGCAGAATTATTTAATGGTCGTTCCCTTAGTACCCCCCTAGTCAAGGCTAACGCATGCGCACATAACATTTTTTATTTATTTACTTACGTGGTGGAGTTTCTATACTGATAGGTTTTTTGAAATTTTTTCACTGGATTATTATTGATTGAACACTAACCAGATTATGAAAAAAAATTAAAAAAAAAAAAAAAAAAATCATTTCAACATTTGAAAGGGATACTCACTTTTTAGTTACCACGTTCTGGTAAATCGGTCACTTTTTATTTATTTATTTATTTTCTAAATACGGAAGTGTCTTCGGGAGATATAAAATGGTCGCATGTTGACGAAGGAATGTATCGGGAGGCGTACGGGATTAAAAATTATTGGTAAATTTTTAGATTAGGTCCACCCACCTCCTCAATTTTCTTTTAAATGACGACTTGAAATGGTTTTCGACTATGCTGAATACGAAAATCGCATCGAAATTTTGCAGAAATAAGTAGTTATCAAGATATAAAAAGTTGTATTATGCATTGTAATCTTTGGCGGCCATCTTTTTTACGTGTGTGTATTTGTTTATGGCGCGTGTGCACGTAAAAAGATGGCCGCCGAAGAATACAATGCATAATACAACTATTTATTTCCGCAAAATTTCAATGCAATTTGCGTGTTCAGCATACTCGGAAACCTATAAATGTCGTCATTGAAAGGAAAATTGTGGAGGTGGACCTAATCTAAAAAAATATCAAATTATTAAACATTTCTCCAGCATGTTAGTGAAATTTATAATACTTTAAAAAAATTAAAAAGAAACAAAACAAAAGTTTGGAAAAAAAACTCACCTTTCACAAAAACAATTTAAAAAAAAAAAAACACAAACTGACTAAATAAGTAAAAAAAAAAAATAATTAAAAATCTCGAAACTTTATTTTCATGAAAACAATAAAAAAAGTCCTGTTCTCTCTATTTTTTTTTCTTTGAGAAACAAATATATTTCTGACTTACAAATGCGGTAGAGACTCATTATTTTTATTTTCTATGGTTTTGATATACCGCGTTTTTATTGCTTACAAAATGGGTGACTGATTTATCAGAACGTTGTAACTAAAAAGTGAGCACACCACTTTCAAATGTCGAAATAATGATTTCTTTTTTACATTTTTTTTTTTTTTTAATAATCTGTTTAATTAGTGTCCAATCAATAATAATCCAGTGAAAAAAAATTCCAAAAACCTATAAGTATAGAAATTAAACATGGGAGTATACAACAACGTCGCCTTTCGCACTTTTACAAACATTTTTTAAAAAACGTAACTAAACCATTTATTGATAATTTGTCACGTGTACAAACATTTATTTATTTACGTAGGCTTAACTCCTTTCATGAATAAGAAAAGTTTTACTCTTTAAGAATAATAAAAGGAAAAAGTTACTGAACATTTATAAAAGGACTTCTTTTCATGAAGGCCAGAGGAATAGTTGGCCGAAAATTCGTGAAACAACAACTAATAAAGATGAGAATAATAGTCCGCAATAAATAAAAATGGTGCTAATGCAGACAGCGATCCGTGCTATTTTTTAAATCATATTTCCACGTTTAAATAACGTTTTACGATATGTTTTTTTTATTTATTTATTCAATTGTAAGGTTAAAGTACAGAATAGGTACAAAACATCCTTACCTCCCCATGTTAAGAATGACTTTTTAAATAATAACATTATTTCAGCACGGATCACTCTCTGCATGAGTAATCTTATATAGAAAAACAAAAAAAAAAAAAACTCAAAAGCAAGCAACAAACTTTTTTTTTTTTTTGGCCTTATATAATAAAGAAAAGATGTGTAAATTAAAAAATTTGGAAGATAAACAAATGAAATATGTTTTTTTTTTGTTTTTTTTTTACTTATCGAGTTAACAGAAAATGAAACCTTTCGTCAATTCGTGGCTGTGAAATGAATCGAACCGGAAGTTCAGTTTTATCAACAGAACAGATTCACAGAAACGATTAAATAAATATATTTATTTTATTTAATATTTTAATTTTAATTAGGTAAATTTATTTTAATAAATTAAAAACATACCTCGACTCTAAAAATGGGTTGTCTGAAAATTTCAAATAAATTGTTAACGTATAAACATGGTTTTATTTGTTTAGAACGAACCAACTTTACATTTTTATATATAGATATATACACACATATATATATACATACACACATACACACACAAAAAGTTATGAACAGTACATAGGGCCTGAGCAAAGCCAGGCTGAACTGCTAGTATATATATATATATATATATATATATATATATATAAAAGTGAATGTGTCTGTCTGTGTGTGTACATTTCCCTATGCTCTGTCAATTTTATGTCTACAGACTCGAAATTTGATATGCAGGGTACTGAGATTTGGGAATATCTATGTGATCGGTTTTCGGCCAGAAATTTGGCTGTTAAGGGATCAAAGTTCAACGATTTGACCTTTGAGAATTCTACCAAGCTCCTCTGACAATTTTGGGTCTAAACACTTGAAATTTTAGATATAGGTTCCTTGATTTGAGCCTAAAACAATAAATGTAAAGGGGTCATAATAGGGGTCAAAGTTTAAAAAAATTGATCTCTGCGGGCTCTTCCAAATTACTCAGACAATTTCTGGTCTAAACATTTGAAATTTTACATAAAGGGTATTCAGAGACATGGCAAGCTTTTTCGCCGGTTTGGGTCGAAAATTTTTAGTTACCAATATATAAACGTATATATGTATGCATGTATGTATGTTTGCATGTCTGCCTAAAACTTTCGACAGAGACAACGGATTTTACCCAGATCAGTATCGTTTTAAAGTTCGACCTTTCATCCGGCAAATATCGAAAAATTGGCTAAAAGCATTAATATCTTCACCTTCAACTAGGCACTTTTCTACGGGGGGGGGGGGGGTCATTTTTTTCGCCGATATTTTTGAAAATAATCCTCTCCTTTTGATTGTCTAGCCTTAATTTTAAAAAATGTCGCTTCTGGTTTGGCGGTGGTCGTAACAGCATAAACTTTAGGTTTTTACCCTGTTCTTTCCTCCTTCACGGTACCGGTTCGAGCCTGCCTTCCTACTACCACTTTTTTTTTTTTTTGTTCAAGAGACACACCCAAACACCCGGGCAACGCCAGGCTGAAATGCTAGTATATATATAAAAGTGAACGTGTCTCTCTGTGTGTGTGTACATTTCCCTACACAATAACTCTATCAATTTTAAGTCTACAGACTCGAAATTTGATATACAGGGTACTGGGATTTGGGAAAATCTTTGTGATTGGTTTTCAGCCAGAAATTTGGCTCTTAAGGGGTCAAAGTTCAAAGATTTGACCTTTGAGAACTCTACCAAACTTCTCCGACAATGTTGGGTCTAAACACTTGAAATTTTAGACATAGGTTCCTTGGACATGGATCTAACTTAAATTAAAAATAAGATTTTTGGAAAAATAAATGTTGTGTCAAGCTTGTCTAATGGTTATCGTACTTTCCTCATTGTCTTTAGGTTTTGGTTTCGATCTCAGTTTGAATATTTTATTTTTTACTTACATGATGTGAACTGTTTAGAAAAAAAAGTATTTGCATGCATATGCCTTAGTGTCTGTATTAATTAAAATACAATATTTATGCATATTTTATGACCGGACAATGTCAGATGGCCTGCTAATTTATATATATCTTCTATAATATAAAGTTGAATGTCTTTGTGTGTGTGTGTCTGGTCACGAATAGGCTCATAGGAGAGGTTGACTATTATAGAAAACTGATCATATATAATGGTAGATGTATCGAGACACAGGAATGGGTATGTTTGATCTGGCAGAACGGTGGTTAATTAAAATTGTGGGGTCTGCGTTCGCACCTGGTCCACAAAGTATGGAAATAAAAAATTTAAAAATTTAAAAAAAAAACGTTTACATGTGTTAGATGTACATAAGAATACTTTGATAAGTATGTTTTAACTTAAATAGGGATGGTATAATAAAATTGTGGGGTCTGCGTTCACGCCTGGCCTCCATAGAATGGAAATAGGCACAAACTTTAATAAAGACTTTTCATATCTATCTGTGTTGTAAGTATACTTTGATAATTATGCTTGAGTTTGAAGAAATATGGTATAATAAAATTATGGGGTGTTCGTTCGCACCTGACCTCCATGGAATGGAAATATGTCACAAAGTTTACCAAGGTTTTTTAATATAGATCCACAGAATATTGTGATAAGTGTTTCAGTGTGAACAGGTATGGTATAATAAATTATGGGTTTTATCTATTTTATTTTTACTTTCATCATATTTTGCTTTGGTTTTGATACCCCCAAATTCGAAGCTATCTCTTTACAATCCTTCCTTTTCATAACCTATCATACTTTCATAAATCAGAGTCCATTTTCTGTAGGCTGTTTTTGAACCCAGTCAACAACGGGTACTTTTGCTAGTATATATTGGAATTACCTACTTTAGTTTGTTTTTCATTTTTATAAACAGTCTACAATTATTTTTTGTTTGCATTATATGATTGCTTTCATATAATGTAGTTTCATACAATGCTAAAACCAACAAACTTATAGCTTTGTTTTCTTTCCTCTGAAGAGAAGAATTTTGCATTCTTTGCAACTCCGGAATAAGGATTTATTAATCATCTTTGAGGTATTCTACCGAAAAATAAATTTTACATGTAAATTTTCATTTACAGTTTTCATTTATGCTTCTTATATATATATACTAGTTGGGGTGCCCAGTGTTGCCCGTGTGTTTAGGTGGTGTAGTAAGGACTCCCAGGAGGGGAGAGTCAAAAACAACAGTAGCGGGGGTGCTTGGGTGTGTGTAGGTGGTGTAGTAAGGAATCCCGAAAAAAAAAGTGGTAGTAGCTGGAGGGGGGGATCAA
Source organism: Euprymna scolopes (assembly GCF_053919585.1). Lineage (NCBI taxonomy): Eukaryota > Metazoa > Mollusca > Cephalopoda > Sepiida > Sepiolidae > Euprymna > Euprymna scolopes. The sequence goes on along the minus strand of NC_136498.1, from coordinate 110,071,491 downwards.
AACAACAGTAGGCAGAGGTATTAAAAAAAAGAAGTGGTAGTAGGCAGGCAGGCCCGAACCCGTAGTGCGAAAGGAGATAAAAAGGTTAAAAAAATGTGATGTCTTAGCTGATGCCTCCAGGGTCTTACCGGAAGTGAAGAGCGTTGAAATAAATCATAGTGAATTAAAAAGACGACAATGACTTCCTAAAATGGCTGCGCAGAAATCGCTCCCTTCTTGTACAAAACGGCTGAGTTTAGGGTAAAGGAATTAATGTTTTGGGCAAATTTTTCGATATTTGTCGTTGGAAGGACAGAGGTTTAAAACAATACTAGTTTTGTCAGGCACCGTCGCCTCTATCGAAAGTTTTTGCTAGACATACAAACACACACACACACACACACACACACACACACACACACACACACACACACACACACACACACACACACACACACACACACATTTTGCCTTTTATATAGAAAACTAGCCTGGGTGTTTGGAGGTGTGTGTTGAACAAAAAAAAAAAAAGAAAAAAAGAAAGTGGCAGTAGGCAGGCAGGTTCAGAACCTGTACCACGAAGGAGGAAAAGAATGTGAAAAATCAAACGTGACTTCATTGCTGTTGCGTCCATCACAAAACCGGAAGTGACAAAGGTTTCAATTAAGGCCCGTCAATCAAAAAGAGGGGAAGACTTTTGAAAATATTAGCGAAAAAGCGGCCCCCTCCTTGTGGAAAAGTACCTAGTTGAGGATGAAAGAATTATTACTTTTAGCCAATTTTTCGATATTTATCATCCGAAGGGTTGCGCTTCAAAAAGATACCAATCTTGTGAAAATCTGTCGGTGCTGTCGAAAGTTTAAGGTAGGCATACAAACATACATACAACCATACATACATACATTTAAACAGACAAGTGAAATTTATATTATAGATATCTATACACACACATACAAACAGTGAATTTCTACTGTGTTGATTTATTTTTTTAACTATATATATATGAATGGAAATGTATAAAAAGGAATACGAAAAGTATAAAAGCTTATAACTTTTCTTTATTCGTTTTCAATTGGTGACGTGCAGGAATACAAAATAATATTATGAAAAAAAATTTAAAAAACCATTTTTTTACGTGTACATAATTTTCGACCGATCCTTCAGTCTTCATCGGTGTATATTGTTATTTATTTTTGTGATACATTTTGAATGAATTCAATTATTTACGAAAGTGCATTTTTATCTAAACGCCAGTTGGAAATAATTTTCCCTATATATATATATATATATATATATATATATATATATATATACACACGCGCGCACACACTCAGAGGAAATTTGTACTGTGTTGATTTATTTTTCATTTAACACCTTCCCTCATTGTAAAGTTGTATGCCATGCTATGATCGATGTTCGCTGATGATAATCCTTCTGTTCTTTTAATTTGATGATGGATGTTGTTTATGGTCATGAACACATCTTTTTATAAAATTAAGTCCGTTTCAGAGTGGAACTTTGTGAATATTGTCGTTGCGAATACACAAATCCAAATCTCATTCTTCTGTGTTGCTAATGGGATCAAGGGACTTTTCTTTTTACCATCTTGAAGAGCGTTGGATCCAAATTCTGCAGTAGGAAATAAAAATAACGAAATGGAATTTGTTTCTTTCCAACACAATTTATTACAATTGAACTCCTCATCCCCCCCCCCTCCGCCTCCAGTCCTAAGCCCGTTTTTAAGATGCGTCCACATATCTTTTAGAAACTTTGTTGTTAGTCTTTAAGGCTTCGGTTTAAAATAAAAAACATTTTGGTAGTTTGTTTACGGCTTTCCTGAAGCAGCAAGATATGACACAAGTGGGGAAAACCAGTTCCCTTAAGGAGAGCACTTTTATTGCGTATGAAAATGTCGAGCATGGATATGTCAGCATTTCTCAGTAGGTGTATCTAAATGCGGAGCATGAATCTGAGAACAGCTTATTGTTTTTGCAGTAACATCGTCATTATTAAACATTCAGATTTAACTGACCTGTCCTATTTTTGATGGGTCCTCGCAATTCTATAAGAGGCTTGGTCTGTCACTCTGTAATGCCTCAATTTGTGGATTCATTTTTTGTGGACTGTTATCTTCATTTTCATAAATGTTGTTGTTTCACCACATTTTGGCCAACTGATCCTCTGGCCTTCTTCAGATGGTTAACCACAACTTAGCGTTCCTATCTCGTCGAGGTTAACCACCTGAAGAAGGTCAGAGGATAAGATGGCCGAAACGTGATGAAACAACAACAACTATGAAGATGAATACACAAATTATGAAGCCTCATCTCAAAGGATTCCAAAAAAAAAAAAAAATAAATGAAAATAGAATAATATATAAGTCTCAATTTGTGTCACTAAAAGTGAAAACCAAATGAAATCAGTGAGTCTGATGTGAGAGTATTTAAGTAGCTTTTTAGATTTGGTACACACATAAGTCCACTCTTTGCCTATTGGTTAGTCAGTCGGTCGGTCTGTCACACTTCAGTTTGAAATAGGATCGTCAACTGTATATCAGGTTTTAATTAACAGCAATTTTTTGCTAAACGTTCAGTTGAATTAAACTATTGGAGAATGACCATAAGAAATTGTTTCCATGAAAAAATTAATAAAATATCCAATCCTTTCTGACCAGATCTGAGCTATGATGGCCCTATTCGGTTCGAAAGTAGTATGGAGATTCCTTTTGCTAGATATATATCTTTTGAGATTACCCCACACGCAGGCTTGAACCCACGACGTGAAGGTGGAAAAGAAAACCTGACATCTTACCGCTATGCCATGACGTGACCGGAAGTGTAAAGCGTTCAAATTTAGTGATGTCAACCATTATGCCATAGCGGATAGCGAAATGAAATCACGCACTTAAGTCTGACTGTAGGCCAATTAAACTTTCTGCTGTATGTGTTTCCCCACAATGTTGGGGGAAAACCAGCTACCCCCGAAAAGGGGGAACTCTGGCAGTGTCCAAATGAATAGCAATTGTCTGATATGAAGGGTTTCCCCTCACATTGATCAAAACAAAAAACGCAAAAAAAACTAACGTAAGGCAAACGAACGATGTTAAATGTAAAAATCTGAAAAACAAAAACAAAAAAGAAAACAGAAAAACGAACGTTAAAACCAAAAAAAAAAAAAAAAATACGAACGTTACATGAAAAATGGCTTAAATAACCCTGCTTCAATATTTAAATTTAAAAAATCGGGGGAAAAAAAGACATCTCACACCACGATTTGAACCCAAAACGTTTAGATAATGACCCAACGCTCTAACCAATTGAGCTAACACGACGTACATGAAATTTAGTCAGTTCTTCAACTATTTAAACTAAATCAGGTCATGATGTCATCTGACGCATGCGTAGAACCGAGAGAACGTTTTTTGTTGACCCCCCCCCTGTAGAAAATTGTTGATTTCAGGGTGAAAAAAATTAACGTTTTTGGTCAATTTTTCGATATTTTTCGGGCGAAGGATGGAGCTTCAATATGATACCAAGTTTGTTAATTTTTGTTCTGTCGAAAGTTTTTAGCGGACACACAAACACACATACATACATACACACATTTTCGCTTTTATATTTATAGAAGATAGAAGAAGAAGATTATATGGTTGGTATTTTTGAAGATCACTCTTTACTTTAGACCTATCTAAGCATAGAAGCATCTGTGTAGGTCAGTCTGTCACGCTTAAGGTAAAAATAGCATTTTTAGATGTGTACACACATCTCAATTGTACACTTGGTCTGTTCATTGGTTGGTCTGTCACGCTGAAGATAGAAATAGCATTTTAAGATGTGTACACTCATCTAAATTGCACACTTGGTTTATGTATTGGCCAGTCTGTTATGCTTAAGAATGCAATAACATTTTTAGAGGTTTACACACACCTTAAATGCACATTTGGTTAGTTTGCTACGCTTAAGTTGGAAGAATTTTTTAGATCGCTAAATGCGCAAATTGAATGGACGCACCTTAAGAATCAGTTCGTTTTCATTCTGTTATGTATTGTCTGTTATGACAAAGAGTTGCTTTCCCTGAACTCGATCGCTGGTCCACACCTTCATCTTTCTCATGCTATTGGTGCAAAATATAAAAACTGCCATGTCTGCTTGTCCAGCTTGTCAAATTGTGTGAAATCTCAAATTCAAAATTAAGTTTCATAACCAAGATAGATTGAGCATGCCTCCTTTCGTAGCCAATCCCTTTTTCATTTTCTGCAGCAATATCCTTGATTACTTTTGTTGGAAGAGGCTCATTTAAAAAAAAAAAAAAAAAAAAAAAAGTCTTCTACGGGGTGGGGATCCATAATGCTTTTTTTCTTCTTCTTCTTTTAAGGAAATCCCACTTTAGTCAGTCTATCTGCGCTTCTTCAACGGCGGTGGGAGGGAGGAGGTTGCTGAACTGGAGAGATTCTCTTCCTTCTTTAATCTTAAACTGTCATCCTTACCACAAAGCCTCTGACCCCTACCCCTAACTAGTTTGTGTCCGAATGGACTTTGAGGAAGGGTGCAGAGGAGAGACGCATGTAGATAACTCAATTAAGAATCGTCAAAGTGTCATTTGTCACCATATTTGGTTGTCACTTTGCTGAATTGGGTGGGTGGGGGGTTAACAGTCTGTCTAGGCTAATCAGGGGGAGTGCAAGAGGAGAGTTAGTGGTGGCCTCTTCTCTTGAATGGACAGTTTTTTTTGCCATCTTTTTTGTGATTTTTTGGGGGTTTTTTTTCTATCTTTTTTGTTCACACACACACACACACACATGACTGGTGGCACTTTCACCCCCTCTCCTTTACACTATGTTAGCGCCATTAGTCTGATGGCATTGGCACTCGTCGTCCATAGCAGAATCCAATCAAACTAATACGTTTTATTTAAGTGCTTACAAATTGAGAAAAATGGTCATCTTTCTTTCATTAGCAATGTCACACTTACTCGCATATTATCCTATCGTCCGCCTCACAATGAAGTTTTTTATTTTTTTATTTTCGTTTTTTGTTTAGTTTCTGTATTGTTTATCTGACAAGGAGGTTGCAGGAAAATTGAAGGGCAAAAGGATATATCAGAAGGGCCGGGCATGGTGTCATCATTCCTCTCGGTCCTCCTCGTAACACTGCCGGAACTTGTGGTCAATTTTGTCCCCCCCCCCTCCATCCATCTCACCAAGCAATACACATGTCCGATTATAGACACAAATTCAGATTAACTGTGATCTATGGGATAAAGATCTGCTTAGACAATTTTTCATTCACTTTTCTATATGGGAGGAGGGGGCTAGTTAGGGGCCACGTGTCAGCACTACCCTTACCTCCCCATGCTGCTCCTTTTTATCCCCTTGCCAAAATAAAGACGTTTTTGTTTTTATTACTGCTGTCAATTATACAACGAAAGTGGCCTTTTTGTTTGCCCTTTGTGTATTTATTTGTGTCGGACTGTATATAACTGCGATGGGCCATGGGCGATGACAGAAGGATGACATCGTATCGGATGCTAATGGAAATGGAGCATTGTAGTAACCACCATTTTCTTTTTTTTTTTTTTTTTTTGTAAATATTAACCGATAATCTAGTTTGGATGCGGCCAAGATGATGTTTAACTAAGGACTCAATCTTTGTCGCCCTCTTCTGTTCAATCTATTTTTCTTCTTTCTTTTTTATTTTCTCCTACCTTTTCTGTCTCACTTGTCTCCTTTCTCTTTCTCAGTGATACTTTTTTTTTTTTTTTTTTTTTACACAGTGATCACCACTTATCAAGGCTCGGAAGCCACTCAGGGATAAGGGTTATTGCAAGTACATTACGTTAGTGTGGAGATCTGATGAAGTGTTTACTTAAGGGGGCGGTTCATTAGGAATTTGTTAACATTGGACTTGAAGACATCCAAGTTGTAGTCCGGTGGGAAGCAGGCAGACGGAACAGAGTTCCACATGCGTGCAGTTCTAAGAAAGAAGCTTTTTTCTCTCTTTCTTTTATTCTCTCTCTCTTTCTCTGGCTGTGCACACACACACACACACACACACACACACACACACACACACACACACACACACACACACACTCTCTCTCTCTCTCTCTCTCTCTCTCTCTGACTGTGCACACACACACACACACATACTCTCTCTCTCTCTCTCATTTCTGGACTCTCCTCTTTCTTTTTT
>NC_136498.1:110025321-110060321 GCF_053919585.1 Euprymna scolopes | reverse complement strand
GAAAATTTGGGAAAACAAAAAAAAAAAAATTAATAAATGGGTGCCTAATGAATTGAACGACAACAAAAAGAAACGTTGTTATGAAGTATCATCTTTCCTTTTACGCAACACGAACGACCCGTTTCTCGACCAGGTTGTGACTTGCGATGTAAAGTGGGTTCTTTACAAGAATCAGCAACGCTCAGCTCAGTGGTTAGATGCCGACGAACCTCCACGACGCTCCTTGAAGCCCGAGTTGCACCAAAAGAAGGTCATGCTGACTGTTTGATGGTCTGCAACTGATCTCATCCGTAATGCAAGCGAAATCATACAGTGAAGACGTACTGTCAACAAATGGATGAAATGCATCAGAAATTTCAACAATAACACCCAGCATTAGTCAACAGAAAATGCCCAATGCACATTGCTAAACCAACCCTGCAGAAGTTGAACGAATTGGAACTACAAAACTCTGCCTCAACTGCCATACTCTCCAAACCTCTCACCTAATGACTACCACTTTTTAAAGCATTTTTACAACTTTCTACATGAGAAATGCTTAAAAAACCTAAGTGATATAAAAAAACGCCTTCAGCAACTATATCGCCACCAGAACATAAGATTTTTATGTTACTGGCATAAATACACTTGTGTTGCGTTGGCAAAAAGTGTGTTGATTTTGATGATGCTTATTTTTGATTACTAAATTTTTGTTTAAGCCAAGATATATTCATCTGAATTTAAAAGTTAAAAACTGCAAGAACTTTTTTGTCAACCTGATAATAACAAACTTTGTCCATCTGTAGCCATTTTTGTCACATTTTTTATCGCCAAACACACAGATTTGCCACATCTCATATTATTACCAAAAGACAGTGAGTCAAATATAATAACCATTAGACCAGCTTGCCACAACCTTCAAGAAGTGTTTTCAAACCTGGTAAAACAGATGATAAACAGATAAAGATCCTGTGACCTACAATCCTCCCCCCCGCTCAAAATCAAAATTTTTTAATTTTGACCCCTTAGCAGCCGTTTTTTTCCGGATGAAAACCAATTAAAAAGTTTTCCACATGTTTGAATACCCTATATACCAGATTTCAAGTTTATCAATTAAAAATTTGTTGAGTATATAGGTTGAGAAGTGTCCTTACACACACAACCATTCTCATATATAATATATAAACTCCAGAATAATGAAATGCAATAAATCTTCTGGTATGTGGATCCAGTGATTATTGGTCTTACAAAATATTATTGGATGTAATATTTTATATAAGACAATCCCAGCTAAATGAAAATTGCTCAATAGACCAGATAGAGCAAATAAATCATAATTTAAGAAGAAAACTCATGGGTTAAGGAAATATACTTATTAAAATGTATTCTTTGTTTTGCATATAATAAAAATTTTAGATTTGAAATTTAACCGTTTTCAAATCATAAAATTTAAATTCCTAAATTATGATATATATATATATATATATATATATATATATATATAAGTGAACGTGTCTGTCTGTCTGTGTGTCTGTGTACATTTCCCTACGCAATAACTCTGTCAATTTTTAGTCTATAGACTCGAAATTTGAAATACCGGGTACTGAGATTTGGGAAAATCGATGTGACGGGTGTCAGCCAGAAATTTGGCTGTTAAGGGGTAAAATTTCAACGATTTGACCTTTAAGAACTCTACCAAACTCCTCCGACAATTTTGGGTCTAGACACTTGAAATTTTAGATATAGGTTCCTTGAACCTGGATCTAACTTAATAAAGTGATTTGAGCCCGAAACTATAAATTTTAAGGGGTCATAATAGGGGTCAAAGTTTTAAAAAATTAACCATTTTTTTTGTTTTTTTGCTTTTTTTGCACAGCATACACCTCCAAACACCCGAGCAACGCCGGGCACCCCTGCTAGTATATATATATATATATATATAATATAACTAAATTCCTAAATTATGATTTACTATAATAATTAAATACCTACAGATACTAGTGTTTCATCCTTTCGGGATTCTTCAGTGCAGGTGCAACGATTCGAACCCGGCAACACGAGACATCTCTGGCTCGATTAGTGGAGACCGTATCCATTCGACTTCCATTAACCGCGTGAAATAGCGTTGAATTTTAAACATTTTAATTTTTAAATGTTCATTACGTCAGTCGAAAGTGATCTAATCGTTATACGATGATCTATGCATAAGAGCCCAACTGACCGACTTTAATTCAACTGAAAGTGTTCAACGATAAGAAATGAATTTCTTAAAGGGGCTGTCATAATTATTTTTTACTATAGTAATTAAATTTTTAAAATATAATTATCCACTGACATGTGTTTCCAGTCACTCATCAGTCAGTCATCAGAGTGGCTGGAAACACGTGTCAGTGGATAATTATATTTAAAAAATAATATGCCGCTCCCCATTTAGGGGGTACCAAATTGGTCAAAGGGAAAATTATTCCTAACTCGCATTTAGGTAAAAATGCACTTTCGTATAAATAATTGAATTCGTTCAAAGAGTATCGCTAACAAAAAAACAAAAAACAAATGAAAACATCTATATATATATATATATATATATATATATATATATATATATATATATATATATACATATATTTGTAGTGGAAATGGTAGTTAATAAAAACTGAAGAAAGTGCTCAATACTGTTGTAGAGCAAATATGCGTTTTATTTTTTATTACCGTATCTTTCTGTTAAGTTACATTATTGTTTCGGCTACTCGGCCGTTTTTTTTACCGTCTGTAGCTTCCTCAGACTTTTACAGAAATGTTCGCTATTTGTCATCTGTCATCCCAAAATAGCGAACATTTCTGTAAAAGTCTGAGGAAGCTACAGACGGTCAAAAAAAACGGCCGAGTAGCCGAAACAATAATGTAACTTAACAGAAAGATACGGTAATAAAAACAAAACGCATATTTGCTCTACAACAGTATTGAGCACTTTCTTCAGTTTTTATTAACTACCATTTCCACTAAATATATATATATATATATATATATATATATATATATATATATATATATATATATATTACTGCTTACTTTATTACTTACTTTCTCTTTAACAAATGACTTCCTTGTCTAAAAGAAAATAATAGCAAGGATTTTCATTTTTTTTTATGTGCCTAAATGCTAGTTTGTTTTTTTTTACTTCATTTACGTTAATAACTTTCTTAATACAAGGAAGATAATTGAATCTGTTTTTTCAGTCCTATGAGACGGCCATTGTTGTGTATTCAGCGATGACAGGGTAGAAGTTTTCAGAAATCAATACTTTTTATTTTTTTTTATTTTTCAGTTACTATCACCTATAGTAAGAATTGAACCTTCAACGCCAGAAGACTATCCCTTAGAACTGATTTTTACTCAACCCCTTTTTCCATAGCATGTTCACGACGAAATGAGAACACTGTGGATAAAAGAATTTAGTTTGAAATGACATATAGATTCTCAAGTTTGACGGGAAACACCTGAAGAAGGTCGGAGGTTGCATCAGTTGAAACACTATGTGAATAATAACGACGATGAGAAGTTAAGGGGAGTAGAAAGTGGACCTTGTGTTTTCTTTCGGCAGCTTTGTAATTTTAGCTTTTATTATTTTGCTCTTTAGTCCTCACATTCCATGAGCAATGTTTCTGACAAAGGGGGAAAAATTGCTGTTTTGTATTTCGGAATCTATTCATCTCACATTTATCGTTGGCTGATTGTTGACCTGGAAGTAGTATATATATATATATATATATATATATATATATATATAATTTGATCCCCCCCTGCGACAAAAGGAGGGGGGATCTGTAAATTCGCCCATGTCCATTTTGTCTGTCCACACTTTTCTCAATAACTACACCTTGGAATGTTTTGAAATTTTGCACAAACATTAAACATGATATGAGTAAAAAAAAGTAACAATGGATTTTCCGCGAAAACTCTGGTTGCTCCCCGCGAGGGTGCTTTTCGGGTTAAAATGGCTAAAATATTATTATTTATGATTATTAAAAAAAATTGATGTTTTGGATTTTTATAAAACTTTCTGAAAAGTTGTAACTAACTGATTATTATATAATTTTGTTTGTCTATACTTTGCGATAACTCTTCAGTGTGCCCCAGGGACTCTTTTAGGGTTAATAAAAACAGTCCATTTTTGGGACTATTTTACCATATTTGTCCAAAATTTTCTGTGTTTGTCTATTTAGCAGTTTTGCATAGTGCTGAACTCGGATTTAAACATTTGGGGGCTAAATGGGGGGGGGGGTTCACAAATGATGGACTTGATCATTTCTTTTTTTGCATGGTGCAGAACTCAAATTTGCATATGTTAAGGCCTAAAACTGCACCGTTTGTTCATTTTCACCAGGATTTGGCATCCCCTGGGGACTTTTGGGACTAAATGGTGGTGGTGGTAGGGGATACTGAACTTAGTCATTTTTTTTTTCATGCCTCGTTCACTGTGCGCTCATGGGGAACCATGCATACTTCACTTGTCTTTTTTTTTTTTTTTTTTTTTTTTTTTAGATCCTTATATAAAGTGATTTCATGTCTTATTGTAACATAGTGTGGATGTTCAGATGTAAATGCAAGCGAAATGACGTCACCAGTGAAGAAAAAAAAAAGAAAAAGACTATAAAAAAGTAAAAGACATGGAGTACTGAACAAGATAACGTTTGAGATCTTGTGAGAGGCACGAAGAACGTTCTAGATCACATGGCTGACGTCACGGCAGTCACAATGAGGAAATAATAATGGAAATAAAGGAAAAAAACGAGTTGAAGTTCTTTCCTATTCTTGGTCTCCTTTGTGATGTAAACTGAGATTTCAACGTGTTGGTTCACAGGCAACCTTGCATTATCCTAGATGATTTCCATTAAAAAAAAAAAAAAAGAAAAAAAAATTGTAGTCCGAATAATCGAAATAATACTAACAGTTATTTCCCAAGCTGTGGATTAATGTGTCTAGGAAATTAAACCCAAGTTAAAAGACTTTGAAGAATTGTCGTTTTCTGTAATTCTAGTAATGATTAAAGCGAGGAAGTTTTGCATAATTTTAAAGTATTTTATCAGCAATTTCCCGCCTTTGATTCATAGCTGCAATCAACTCAGGAAAAAAAAAAAAAAAAAAAAAAACGAACCTGCATTTAGTAATCAGTTGTTCAGGTTGATATCGGATTGATAAGTTTTATTTTACATACAAACGAATGAAAGATAGAAACTTGTAAAACAATAAAAGAAAGAGAGTTCTAGGATTCAGTAAGACAGGTGGAGTTATTCGTATTTGGATTCTTCGGACTACTGCTCTCATCTTGAATGTTATTTGCACAACGTTTCAGTCGATGTAACACCCGATCTTCTTCAGGAGTATCTTTTTGTCGGACTCGGGAATCTAGATGACATTTTGAACAGAACCTTTTACTTAATTCACAGGTGTAGCATTCTTTCGTTCCGGATGCAATTGCATTTTTGGGTCACCCGCACTGAGGATTGAACCTTCAATCTCTAGGAATGTAAATTTTTAAGTACTCTATCCACTGCGTCACGAGTCCCTGCAGACAATTCTAGTATGAATTTTAGGAGGCTTAAGCCTATTTTTGTTTCTAAATGTAAATATCACTATTTATTACTACATATTATTATGATATATATTTATTATTATTATTATTATTATTATTATTATTATTATTATTATTATTATACAGCATAATCACACTGACAAACTTATGTGACAAAACTATTCCAAAAAATGTTAAACATTTCTTTTGTTTGTATTAGAAGATAATATGTAGATCACTGAAGTTAAGCAACGTTGAGCCTGGCTAGTACCAGATGGGTGACCATTTGGGAATTCTAGGTTCTGTATGTGCTTTCTGCTTATCTTGGCATTTGTTTCCAGTCGTCTTGAACCCCCACTTACTACTGGTATTCAACAATGTTGACTCAGGATAAGTATGGTTGGAGACTGTGCAACTCTTTCCACAAAAATTTTACGTGCAGGCACTTTTACAGTGGGTATCCATAGTCTGTCAAGATTGAAGGAAGCCTTAATAGCAATTATAGACAATACATAGTCATATGTTGGCATTCATAGATTTATTTGCAATAAAGAGACACAGTAATTGGGGAGATATATACCAACATATGATTTTGTATTGTCTATAATTGCTATATATATAATATATAATATATATATAATATATGTATAATATATATAATATACATAATATATATAATATATATATTATATATATAATATATATAATATATATATTATATATAATATATATATAATATAATATATATATATATAATATATATATATAATATAATATAATATATATATATATTATATATATATATAATATATATATATAATATACATATATATATATTACTTACCTTTCCTTTAACAAATGATTGCCTCGTCTGAAAATAATAGCAAGACCGTTCATCTTTTTATGTGCCTAAATGATAACTTTTCTTTTTTTCATCTACGTTAATAACTTACTTAACAAAAGGGAGATTATTGAATCCGTTTTATCAGTTATATAAGACAGATATTGTTGTGTACTAAAAAAAAAATTGTATTTATGCTCAAATTTGATGTTTTAATATTTAATCCTGATCGATATTTTATTTTTGATTAATCAAAAGAAAGCAGGATAGTACTAAAATGAATAACCGTTTGGGAATTTCAGGTGCTGTATGTGCTTTTTACTTATCTCGGCATTAGCTCTTCTCCTTACCACCGGACTGAATCAGTGCTGATTCAGGAGAGGTGGGGTTGGGATTGCACAACTCTTGCCTCACAATTACATAGACAGCTATCCTTACAGGGGATATCCGTTGTCTTTTGAGACTGAACGGAGACATCGAGAGATCGTCAAGAGAGAAGTGTATCAGTTTTATTAACAATTTTGCACGTTGTATCCAAGTATGTTTATCATTAGGCAGTGATAAAAGAAAAACTGTTGGGCATTCATGGCAGAATCCTGGTGGACAAGTCAAGCATAAACTGAAATTTATTAGCAACAAATATAGCCGGATTGCAGAAAGGGTTGTACATTTTATAAACGATTTCATGGGTTGTGTTTTTAGGTGTTTATATTTGAAACCATGATTTTGTAAGTATGCTTATTTTTTAATAGCAGAGAGACAACCAATTCTTTTGCAGATAAATAAATAAATAAACCCTCAAGCCAGCGTTTTATAATAAGTTCTGTTAATAACGGTGTTCTTTGGTCGGTGACTGTCGTTCCGTCATTCTCTATGAACTGAAACCATCAGCCAGTGAGGCAATGACCCCCATTTGAGTGGGAGAAACTAACTCAATCGTCCCTGCTCCTCCCAAATTAAGGGTTGCTAGGTTTCTTCATCTCGCATTGCGTTTATAAAAGCGTTTCGTTTTACATGTGTAAGTCTGTGTTTTTTATCTTGTATTTCACGCCACACAAAATCCTTACCATTTCTTAGAGACATACAGATTGTTTGATCTGAAGAGAAACCAAGCATTTCTAGATTTGCAAGAAATTAATGCTAAAAAAGACATTTAAAAAAAAGAAAAAGAAATTAATGCTAAAAAGACATTTAAAAAAATAATGCTAAAAAGACATTAAGAAAAAAACAAAAACAGAAATAAGACAAAAAATAAATGAACATTTCAAATGAAGAAGGCTATATCCTCGCTCTTCTTGACTTCGCCATAATGGATTAATCAGTAGCTTTTTTTCTTTTTAACCCCCTCCTCCATCACCTCCGTGTGTGTGTGTGTGTGTGTGTGTGTGTGTGTGTGTGTGTGTGTGCGTGTGTTCAGATATATACATATGTGAATGCATATGAATTTACATATGCATACGTATTTTACATTGGGATATATCGTGCTGTTGACATTCATGTTTGCATTGGTAATACCATTAAACAAACGATTGTTTATTTTCAGCCCCCCACCCCGGCCCCGCAGACTAAACTATTTACTTAATATTATTACTCTTGTAAAGATGAGTGTCAACAAAAAGCAGTGTGATACATGAAATATATATATTAGTGTTGGGTCGACTAAACGGAATCGGGAATCGAAAAAAATCTGAAATTTTGGGGGTATCGGAATCAGTATCGGAATCGGAAAAATTTGTGCCTATTTTTCGATGCCAACAACGATTCTTTTAATTGGCATTTTTATTTGATTTTCTTTAAAGAAAAATATTCTACCACTAATAGTAATAGTAAAATGGTGAATATCTATTGATTTTAAATGATTAGTAAAACCAAAATCGATAGATCATCCCTCACAAGTTTATACTTATGTTTGAGAAAATATCTGCACATTTAACATGTTTTTATGGTAATTATGAAAAATAACAACTTTATAGTTAAATATGTACAGATTTATAAAGAATTGGAATCGGTAATTGTATCGGAATCAGTAATTATATCGGAACTGGGAATTTAATATGGAATCGGTAAAAATACAGGAATCATTCCATCCCTAATATATATATATATATATATATATATATATATATATATATATATATATATAAAGGTTTTTATGAGTACATAATTTTATAAAACATTTGAATAATACTGGGCGCAGTGTCATTATAATCAATTGTCGAGGTTTTTCTTATAGTTTAACCATATATCATTAAAAAAGAAAAAATCTGACAACAAAAATAAACCAACATACACTTCCAAAATATATGTAAATATTTTTTTTAATGTTTTTCTTATTAGCTATTATTAATCTTCTTCTTCTTCTTCTTCTTCTTCTTCTTCTTATTATTATTATTATTATTATTATTAGCAGCAGCAGCAGCTATTATTCAATGTTTAAAAACATAAATTAGACAAAAGGGGTGGAGTAGAAAAAAAATACTAAAATGTCTTTTGGCCGACACATTTCAAAATAAATGTCGGCAACGATGGGGGTGGGGGGTGGGGAAATCGTATAAAAACATCGTGGTGGCCATAAAGTGGGTGATCATTATACATTAAATTTTTTATAGAAAAGTGATCCCCCACTTTCTTTAAACTAACATTTTTTTCCATATCTTGGAAACTACTCATTTGCTGGAATTTTAAACGTTATTTTCGTTTTCAACATCCTCAAAAATGTCTTAATTTTCAATTTTTTTTTTTCTAGAGCGTAGAAAGTCGATTGTCTGCCCCTTGCTGATCTTATATTCCAAACATTTCCAATAGGTGTCGCTAGCAGTGTATCATTCAAAAATAAGATGGCGTTAAGTTTTTCTTCTATAAAATGTCTCATACTATTTGATTTTCTTAAATAAATAAAAAAACTACTTGATTGATTTACATGATTTTTGGAATGACATTTTCATGCAGTATGTACATTATAATTTTTTTCAGATTTTTATAGTAAAAAAGATTACTTGTGGACCATTTATAGACTTGCAACCCAACATTTCTTTCTATTTGGCAACTTTTTTTTTATGCCCGCCACCAATCACAATTTTTCTTCTCTAATAATATGAACTAAAAAAAAAAAAATCTCAACAATTGATTATAATAGCATTATTCCCAGTATTATTTTTCAAATGTTGTGTGTGTGTGTGTGTGTGTATGTGTATATATATATATATATATATATATATATATATATATATATATATATATATATATATATATATATATATATTCCTCTTATTGAATACTCCCGATACCCAACCCCCGTCTTACTAAATACCCCTCCTCCTCTGCTCTTTGGAATTATTCATAATGATCCCACTCCCCTTTCTTTTCATTACTTCTCCTCTTGAACTTTCTCATTTATAACCTTAAATGTATTTAAAAAAAACGGTGTTGTTTTCCTTGCCGTTTTCTTGTATAATGCTGTTTTTTTTTCTCTTCTGATAAAAGCATTTAGCTTTGAAATGCCATGGTATAAAGACCCCCCCCCCCAACCCCGATCATTTTCCTTTTCATTTATTGAGAATGGTGGTGACTATGTAAAAGATAATAAATTCTGGAGCACAAAAGGTTGCTTTAATGATATCACTGCACTTTTCGTAGCTCTTCAACTTTTGGAGTTAAAAAATAGGCTGCATTACTTTTGGAATGATTTTCGAATATATATATATATATATATATATATATATATATATATATATATATATATATATATATATATATATATATATATATATGATGGTTTTAATTATATTTCACTCTTTGTGTATACCAATCTTTTTTGTTCATGAGCTCAGTGTATGTTAAATATACCAACAGAACATATATAAAAGAATAACAGTATAGCTACATTCCAAGATCTAAATATTTATTTTTCTTACCAAACAGCTCTTTCTGCATATTAAAATGTCGGTACTTTTTTACAAATCCGTTTCGTTATGCAGAATCAATCGTTTATTATTATTTCAGAAAAGACCTTTTTATAATATAATTTTATAATATAATTTTATAATACATTTTTATAATATAATTTTACAAATACAAGTCCTACCTATGTAATAAATACTTTTGAGAAAATTTTTTTTTTTTCATTGAGTTCAGTATGAAAACCATTTTTTTTTTAATTAAAAAATATCACATAGCCGTAAAAAAAAAAAAAGGAGAAAAGGGACAAAATCTCAGGTATTCAAATCAACACCTACACACACACACATGCACATACACATATGAGAGGTGGGCATACGTTTTGGGAGTATGTATGAATTATATAAATGTTCTCACTTTTTAGTGGTTTGGAATTTCAAAACTCGTGAATGAAGCAAAGAGAAATAAATAAAAACGCGAAATGATGTTTGCATATTGTGTGCACAGAAGCATTGCTGCTTTAGACTCTTTCAAAAGGGCAACATTAAAAGAATTTAAAAAGAAAAAGTAATCAATGCTGAAACTTATAAATTAACAGCACCCCCCTCCCCACCCCAACCAACTACTGACTTTTCTTTCCCCTCGGTGTCATGGACTCCTAATACTCAATATGGTTCCCTCTGCTTATGTTGATGCAATTTGGGATTGATGTCTTTTCGGAATTTTATTTGATTGAATTTATAACACCCTTCTCCATTTAATAACCTCTCCTCCTTTCACTCTTGCTCACCCATCTCCCACTTTCTCTTAGTAATGGCTAAAAAATTTTTCCACATGAAAACTGCAGTTTCCCCGGAGAGAAGAGGGCTTCTTATCGTCAGATCTGTATTAACTCCCTCACGTTTTTATTTTTTTATTATTTTATTTTTTCATTTGAATACCAATTCAAACTAAGTAGAAATACATTTTTAGGTATGCAACACATTTTGTCTTGATTCGGCTCTGTTCCGATTTTGAGACGTTTTTATATCGCATTTAGGTCTCTCTTTCTTTCTGTCATATCTATCTCTCCGTGTATATATATAATAAATTCCACAGCCAAACAACGTCGCAGCCCACAAGAGCCATGACAGTCAAAGAACCGGAAGTCCAAGACTCGAGTTTCAACTCATTTGGGCTCATCAGTTAGACATGTCCGAACTCAGGATTCGAAACCCGAGCCTCTTGCATGCAAGGCAAGCACTCTACCAACTGAGCAAACGCCCTGCACACAAGAATTTCTATTAACCAACACAGATCAAGCAAACCGCGCCGAAATCCGACTATGGAATGAACCTACTTCGTCTCAACAAGGGACGTGGTCATCCAAATATATAATATAAAGCCGAACGTGTGCGTGTGTGTTTGGTCACGAATAGGCTTCTATATGGTTGACTATTGACTATTTTAAAAAACTGATTACATATAATGATATAAGATGTATCGAGGATCAGGAATGGGTATGTTTGATCTGGCAGAACGGTGGTTCATAAAAATTGTGGGGTCTGCGTTCGCGCCTGGTCCACAAAGTATGGAAATAAAAAATGAAAAAAAAAAAGCGTTTACAAGGGTTTTTGATATCGATGTACATAAGAATATTTTGATAAGTATGTTTCAACTTAAATAGGGATGGTATAATAAGAGACGAATATTGGCTGAAGAGAGCTTGATAAGGATACTTTAAACGGGCCTTATTATCGGGCTTGAAACCGACGGTACCAATGATCTGTCTCAACTAACAACTTTCTGTACACACACACACACACATATATATATATATATATATATATATATTCAGGAATAAATCGGTTATTACCTTGTATTAATGTTATCTACTAGCGGGATCTGTGGAAATTCCACAGCAGCATTTTCCATATGTAATATATTGCTGCTGGGCATTCTGTAAGTGTTCAACATGAATGGAGACCTCGTGATATCATTGTAGCCCTTTTGTTAAAACTGCAAAAGTATTTATCTAAGTAATATGGTTAATGTAGTTTCAGAATATATCTGGTTATTATGGTTTATTGCCAATATCCTTATAGGAGTCTGTGACATATTTTCATTGTATGGACGCCCGACGCGAAGGGAAACCCCACAATATCATCATACCTTCTTTAGGCAGAACAGATCCTAGCCAGCAGACCAAGAAGTTATATATTAGCTTCATGTACGGTCCAAAAGCAGCATCATATTTTTTTTTCTTACATTGCATCATCAGTGATCGAGAGATCCTATTTATTAAAAATCAGGATAGAAGGTGATAAAAGACTACGAACATTGAATTAATGTATCTATATACTAATTTAATGTTCGTAGTATGTTATCGCCTATCCTCCTTAGGGTCTCCTGGTTGAATAATTTATAATCTTGAAACCGTGACACACGTACGTTAAAGGTACTACCGTATTAATATATAAATTACAATTAAATAACACTTTGTGGCTTTTAAAAAATGCCAATAATATTGTGATATTTTAAAGGTATATATATAGTAATCATAATCTTTTGGTCCTGGATATGACCTTAAACTATATCCAGTGGTGAGGCCCCAGCTTGCGGGCTTTAGGGAGTGTGGAGCCACCCTTTAATTGCTATTGCTCCCAGGTCCACTCTGGCCCGGAGTAGTAGTACCTGTTAGGGTCCCAACTAGAAACCGATTTGAAAACAACAAATATATTCTATGAAAAAATTTTTCTTCCGAATTTTTGGATTCGGCATTAAATAACCTGAAAAGGGTTGATATGCCGTAAAACAAAAACAACCAACCATAATCTTTTTCTTTCTGAGTTTTTTATATTTGATACATTTTTTAAAACGTTACAAATTGTAATTTGAAGACTTGCTGCATATCTAATACATTTAAAGTTTTTATAGTTGTTTTTTTTTCTATGACCATTTTAATGGCCTTCTTTCTGTATCTTTCTCTTCCTCTTCTATCTGTCTCTGTCTTTCTCTTCTTTCCTCTCACTATTTCTCCCTCTCATATTTCTCTTCTTTCGCTTGATTCTCCTTTTTCCTTCACCTCTCCCTTGCTCTTCATTCCCCCCCTCACCTCTCCCTTGCTCTTCATTCCCCCCTCACCTCTCCCTTGCTCTTCCATTCCCTCTCCCCTCTCCTTTGCTCCTCCTTACCCCCTCACCTCTTTCTTGTTCCTCCTTTCCCCCCTTCCCGCCTCTCTTGTTCCTTTCCCCCTACCCGCCTCTCTTGCTCCTTCTTTTCCCTTCCTTTCTTTCTCTCTTCTCTTCCTCCCTTTGTTTTCCTCCTCCCCTCCTTTTTCTTCCTTATTGCCGTCCTTCCTTCTACCTCCATACCCCTGTCTTTCACTTTCTCCTTTTTCTATTTATATTTGATTTCTTTCTTCATGTTTCTCTTTCAAGCTCTTCTTTCCAAATTCCTTCTTTTCTCTTCCTCCCCATCTAATAATAATTGATGCTGACATGAAGAGAATAAAATTAATCGAACCTCGAAACCAGAAAGCCCCCCCCCCCGCCCTTTCCCCGTCCCAGCTATTGATTCCGTCTGTGAATATTGAAAAGATCTTTATCCAATTTTCTTTCGACCAGATTTCCAACTATTCACAATGCGTAAACTTTTCAAACGACGGGAGTAAAGGAGAGGGTGGTTGTTTCAGAAAAAAAAAAAAGAAGACTTCCAATGGCTTTCACCAATAAAAATCCATCTTCACTATTGCAAATCTCTCCTTTTCTATTATAATCATTATTAAACAAAACAAACAACAAAAATGCTTCAACACTTAGGTTAACACATACGCACATTTGTAATTTTTATTTTATGCAAATATGAGGTGCTTTGGCGGGGTTGGGCACGAATAATGACGCCAGGAAACTTGGGGGTGGGGAAGATGCTTGAAACGTCGAATGGTCTTGGAGAGGAGAGCCCCCCCCCCCTTCGTTTGCTCCTCCGTATCCCCTGGGGCATCAAGGTTCGTAATTAACACTAAATATCTCTTTGCCTTTTGGTCTTGCCTCGTTGACCTCTTCTTCCACACCGCCATACCCATCATGCAGTCATGCACCCCTTTTCTTGCCTCTCTCTCTCTCTCTCTCTCTCTCTCTCTCTCTCTCTGCCTTTTCTCATTTTAATGCTCATAAGAATTTTTTTCTGTTCGTTTTTTTTTCATTTATATATATATATATATATATATATATATATATATATATATATATATATATATATATATATATATATATATGAGAGAGAGAGAGAAAGAAGCGACATTGCATTATAAGAAGCTCTGTCTGTCGGTTGATAACATTTCGGTTTAAAATGGCACTGGATGCATCTTACTTTAGATGCATCCAAGAATTTCTCACAGGATCTGTCTGTCCATCCGTTTGTCATGCTTACGTTTTAAATAGCATTTTCGTCGGTTTGTCATGCTTAAGTTTGAAATAGCATTTTATTTGGGCCCTTGCACATGAATTTGAAATCGCAGTTTCCTTGGTCTGTCATACTTAAGTTAGTTTAAAATAGCATTTTCATCAGTCTGTCATGCTTTAGTTTGAAATAGTATTTCCTTTGGTCTGTCACGCATAAGTTTGAAATCGTATTTTTGTAGTCTGTTACGTTTAACTTTGAAATAACGTTTTTTCTTTTATTGTTTTTTTGGTCTGTCACGTTTAAGTTTGAATTAATATGTTCATGGCTTAACACACAGATTTAACAACCCCATCTTAAAAAAATTGTTTCCTACTCATTTCGTTTGCACCCGTTTTATCGCGATTCTAGATTATTATCGTTATTTCGGGGGGGGGGGCCTTTGTTGTTAAGAATTTAAATATTTTTGTTTCATTTTGTCTGACTTAACATCCTTTCACAGTATTAATAACTCCCTTATTTATCTATGCGTTTCTTGTAGCCATCCAATCTTTCAAACATGAACTTTATTATTTCATTTTTTTTTTTTCCGGTCGCCGTTGATAACTCTTTCTATTGATTTCTTTTACGTTTCAATACCCCCCCCCTTTTTTTTTTTTTTTACAAATGCCCCCCCCCCTTCAATTGTCTATTTTTTTCCACTTTTTTTCACGTCTCTTATTCTGACCCCCTTTTCTCCCTCCCCCCGCCTTATCTTCTTTATCCTTCTCACCCACACCCCGTCCCAATCTTTCCTCTCTTTCCTTTTCACCTTCTCATCCTTCTCTTTCTCTTCCTCGTTGTTAACTGAAACTCTGTCGAATTCGCAATCAAGTTTTGCAATTTTCATTTCCTATATCCAAAAATTATGGAATATGTATTCTAGTTTTAACGTTACCATTTAAGAGGTTACCCCCCCCCCCAAAAAAAAAATCATAACATCTTTCAAAAAAAAAAAATATTAACAGTTAAAACTAATGCTATATTTATTTTTATACTCATTCTGGGACTAGTATTCTATTATATATATATAGTGGAGATGGTAATCAATAAAAACTGAAGAAAGTGCTCAATACTGTTGTAGAGCAAATATGCGTTTTATTTTTTATTACCGTGTCTTTCTGTTAAGTTAGATTATTGTTTCGGCTACACGGCCGTTTTTTTGGCCGTCTGTAGCGTCCTCAGATTTTTACAGAAATGTTCGCTATTTTGGGGTGGAAGAGTGAATGAGGTGAGGGGGGGTGCGAGGAAGGCGGAAGAGGAAGAGAGGAACAAGGAGGGAAAGTGGGGGGGGGCGTTTGGTATGTCGATAATGTTTTGGGGTTTAAGGGACTTGTGGGGGAGGGTCTGGGAAGTTATATATATATAAGTGGGGTTGTGATTCCAACGAGAGCAAATGTATATTTAAAAGAGTGAAGTTGCCAACATTTGTGAATTTGTGAGACTTTTCTTATTTAAAAAGATTTTAAAATATTTCCATGACGCGTTTCAATCTTTTATTAGCTCTTTTCAGATGATTTTTTTTTAGTTAAAGTTTTTTTTAAAAGTTAAACGTATTTTAGTTAAAAGTTTTTTTAAAAGTTAAACGTATTTTAGTTAAAAGTTTGCTTCTTGGTGAGAGGTTTATGGAATTTTCTTTTGTATTTTATATAAAAGATTGAAACGCGTTATGGTGCGTTAAAATCTTTTAAAATAATAAAAGTCTCAAAAATCCACAGATGTTGGCAACTTCACTCTTTTAAACAAAGCTTCTTTCTTAGAACTGCACGCCTGTGGAATTGTCTTCCGTTTTCCTGCTTTCCAGCTGACTACAATATGGTTGTTTTCAAGTCTAACGTAAACAAGTTCTTGATGAGCCGTTCCACTTGTTAACAAATTTACCGAATTTCCATTACTAACGATTACTATATTGTCCAATTTCTACCGTACACTTTTTAACCCTTATCCTCGAGTGGCCTCTTGGCCTTGATAAATGGTGATGCCTATATGTGGGTATATATATATATATATATATATATATATTTTTTTTTTAATCCCAGGCATTCCAAACAAACTATATTTGCAGTATACATATTTCAAGTTAAGTGTGTGTAAAATACTATTGGCTACAGACAACCTGGGTGGTGAATTGAGAAGCAAGATATTTGTTCACATTATATTCAAATTGCTGCACATTTGTACTGTCTAAAAATGTGGAGAAAATTCCAAAGGCATTTTAAAAAACCTTAATTGAAAAAGTAAAAAAATAAATAAATAAAAAAAAAATATTTTGGATTTTAGGTAGCGGATCACTTTTGCATATAAATTTAATGTAAAAACGATCAGAAACTTCTAGACTCCCAGGTATTGGATGAATATTACTACCTGAATTAAACAAAGAATTCTATGCAGACTGAAGACGTTTCCATGAATATTGTCCAAGTTCACCAAATTTTTTAAGGGGGGGAGGATGGGGGGTATTGAGTCAATAAAAGTGAATGCTTCTTTTCATAAGTAAAATATTTAACAGATTATTTTCTTGTTTCTTTTTTTTTTTTATATGCTAATAATGTCTATTTCTATTTGTTTGTAGGGGTGGACGCAAGTCTCGAGATAATGCACCACAAGGAAAAAAGGTAAGCACATCTTTTTTTTATTTTTAAAAATTTTATTTTTTCAGTATTATTGGAGTGCTACTAATTCTCCAAAAATTAAAAATGAGATTCTACTATGGAAGCCGCCTGAAAAAATATGCAGTAATATATATATATATATATATATATATATATATATATATATATATCTACGCGTGTACGTAGATTACTGTTTTAAAAAATAATAAAATAAATAAAAAATGTTAAATACGTCCAAATTAAAAAGGGCGACTTTCTAAGTAAAAAAAAAAAAAAAAAAAAAAATGAGCTCCTAGGCGGCGCCAATATTAACCGTAGTTATCGCTTGAAAAATAACAACAATA
Source organism: Euprymna scolopes (assembly GCF_053919585.1). NCBI lineage: Eukaryota > Metazoa > Mollusca > Cephalopoda > Sepiida > Sepiolidae > Euprymna > Euprymna scolopes. The sequence continues at coordinate 110,042,657 of NC_136498.1, read as the reverse complement.
ACTAAATCTCTCTCTCTCTCTCTCTCTCTCTCTCTCTCTATATATATATATATATATATATATATATATATATATATATATATATATGAGTTGGGACAATTAATTGGAATCAAGAATCTAAAATATCAGAACTAAGGGCTATCAGTATTGGTATCGGAAAAAATTGTGTCTATTTTCCGATGCTCAAAAGATTCTTTTTATTGTTTTTATTTTTTTTTTTACATTAAAATTTACCACCATGTTGCTAGTAATAATAAAATAATAACTATTTATTCATTTTGGACTACGAGTAAAGCTAAAACCTGTTGGTCAAACTCGTAAGTGCACTTTCTACATTTGTGAAAATATATGCCCATATCACAGTTGTTGCAGTATACTCCCCCTTCCCCACACTTTCTTCCCCAAAAATACTCTATATTTAGAAATTTTAAAATAATCAGAATCGGTAATTGTGTATTGGAATCGGGAAAATAAATGAATCATCCCATTACTAATATATGAAAGGAGTTGTTTTTTTTTAAGCTATGCCAATGCAGTTTTGTAAAAGTTGAGTATCAGACACATAAACAGATTAATATCAATATTGAAAGATTTCAATAATTTTCAATCATAAAGTATTTATTTACTGTCATAATGTGTCACACGAGGATGGTAACTTTACAATTGAATGTACCAAGCACTTTATCCGTTACGCCAAGATGAAAACATCAATTTAAAGGATCCAAATAATATAAATAATTAATCCTCATCTCAAAAATTCAGAAACGTAATATCTGTCATTACTGTTGAATCATAGTAGTCAGGTCATAGGCCGATGTGATGGAAGTATGTCACATTGATCATAAAAAATATCTTATAGATGTTTTAAGGTTGGTTATTAGTGATTATTAACTACGTTTCACTATGAGTTTCAGTTTTAAATCCACTCTACCAGTAATCCAGACATTTTTGTGAAAACAAGTGAAGCATGCACAGTGAGTGAGTGAGTGCACAGTGAACGAGGCATAAAAAAATGACTAAGTTCAGCATTTGTCCCCCCCCCCCAACCCACTCCACCCCCAGCCCCAAAAGTCCCCATGGGATTCCAAATCTTGGTGAAAATGAACAAACAGTGCAGTTTAAAGCCTTGACATATGTAAATTTGAGTTTTGCACCATGCAAAAAAACGAAATGACTAAGTCCATCACTTGTGTCCCCTGTTCCCCCCCATTTAGCCCCAAAAGTCACCAAGGCCTTAACATATTTAAATTTGAGTTCGGCACCATACAAAACTGCTAAATAGACATACACAGAAAATTTTGGAAAAATATGATAAAATGGTCGCAAAAATGGAGTGTTTTTATTAGCCCTAAAAGAGCCCCGGGAGGGCACACCCAATAGTTATCGCAAAATATAGACAAACAAAATTGTATAGAAATCAGTTAGTTACAACTTTTCAGAAAGTTGTATAAAAATCCAAGGCATCATTTTTTTTTTAATAAACACAAAAATATCAATTTTAGCCATTTTAACCTGAAAAGCACCCCTAGGGGAGCAACCGGAGCTTTCCCGGAAAATCCGTTTGCACCCCTAGGGGGGCAACCGGAGTTTTCCCGGAAAATCTGTTCTGTTACTTTTTCACTCATATCATGTTTAATGTTTGTGCAGAATTTTAAAAAATTCCATGGCATAGTTATTGAAAAAAGTGCGGACAGACGAATGGATGAACGGACGAGGATGAATTTACAGGTTCACCCTCCTTTTGTCGGGGGATCAAAAAACTAAAATGAACCATTTTGATTAGGTTTTATAATACATGCAAAATCTTTTATATATGCGTTTCTCCATCCTGTCTTCACTCTCTACTTATGACTGAATCTCTGCTTTGTGCATCAAGCATAGCTTGCATTAATATCTTTTTGGGTAAGCATACCTGAAAATGATTCGTAAAAAAAAAAACTTAATTCTATCATAAAATCTTTTTTCTTTTTTTTAAAATCTACTTGTCTGAAATTGAATTATAATAGTTACACGACTATGTTTGTCGATTTAATATTTTGTTTTGTTAAATTTATTTTATTTCATAATAAAAAACACTTTAACAATAAATGCCACACAAAAACAACCCCCCTCTGCCAAGTGGCACACAACAAAACCCAAAACCTGTCATGTCCGATCTTCAGGTGTCATTCTTATCGACAGCCGGTTATGTTTTTACCTCCCTTTGTTCTCTTTTCTTTCTTTTTCACTCCTATTGGCCCAACATTGTTACCCGTAATTCAATACAGAAGAAATCATAAAAACAAAATGATGTACAAGCTATAGAAAACAATCCCGCTGGCAGTTTTATGAGTTTTACCTTTTCCAGTCAGTCCATCTCAAACTTCATCCACCCAAAACCCTGGCAAGGATTTTGTATCAAATGTTTTTAGTGACAAATATTGTTGACCACAGATTCCTTGGATGCATTCAGTTTCAAGATTTCCAGCCAAATTAGTGGCTGTATTTTTGTTTTTTTGTTTTGTTTTATTTATTTACTTTGGTTTTGACGGTTGCCCACTCAGACTTTCTTTTGGTGTCTGTTGTCATCTATAATTTGTAAGGAATTTCAAACTGGACCATTTCTTTATTGACTTCAAGCATTGAAATTCTGTATCTCTTTGGGTGGTCACATTTCTTCTAGAATATAAATTAGATAAGCTGATAAAATCTTTCTCTTTTTCTGAATGATGAAAGTGAACAGTTTCATTTGAAACAGACATTACCCTTCCCCCTACTCAGTGGAGAAATGGGTTAGGGGAAAGTCTCATGGAATAAAAAAGTACACCTGGTAGACACTCTTTTATTCTTGGTAGCAGATCCTGCCTGCTTTGTAGCAAGATAAAGATAGGTTTGCTATTGTTTTTTTTTTTTTTGTAGTCATGCAGAAGAGTTAAAAAAAAAATTGGATATTCTAAAAATCTGCGTGGATCAAGCTGCTTTCATATTGTTACTAGCTGGATGTGCGGCGTTGCCCGGTTGTACAGCACTTGAACATGACATTTTAATTCATGCAGATTGCATATATATTATTATAGAATCAATCCTCTGTTAAATATTATATATTACTAGCAAAAATACCCGTCGTTGACTGGGTTCAAAAACAGCCTACAGAAAATGGACTCTGATTTATGAAAGTATGATAGGTTATGAAAAGGAAGGATTGTAAATTTGGGTTGAATTTGGGGGTATCAAAACCAAAGCAAAATATGGTGAAAGTAAAAATAAAATAGATAAACACCATAATTTATTATACCACACCTGTTCACACTGAAACACTTATCACAATATTCTGTGGATCTATATTAAAAAACCTTGTTAAACTTTGTCACATATTTCTATGGAGGTCAGGTACGAACGAACACCCCATAATTTTATTATACCATATTTCTTCAAACTGAAACATAATTATCAAAGTATATTTACGCAGATAGATATGAAAAGTCTTTATTAAAGTTTGTGCCTATTTCCATTCTATGGAGGCCAGGTGCGAACGCAGACACCACAATTTTATTATACCATCCCTATTTAAGTTAAAACATACTTAGTACATCTATATCAAAAACACTTGTAAACGTTTTTTTTTTTGTAATTTTTAAATTTTTCATTTCCATACTTTGTGGACCAGGCACGAACGCAGACCCCACAATTTTAGTGAACCACCGTTCTGCCAGATCAAACATACTCATTCCTGTGTATTGATACATCTTTTATCATTATATGTGATCAGTTTTTTAAAATAGTCAACATATAGGAGCCTATTCGTGACCACACACACACACACACACACACACACACACACACCCCCTTTATATTATAGATGAGAAATAATTTGCCCAGTGGACTAATTTACAAAAAAAATTATAATGTCGTTCGTCAAATTCCGTCTGTGTTTGTTTATAATATCATATCAGCTGATATTTGGGCTTGACAATCTTAAAAATAGTCATTCTTCTCTTATAAATAAAAAATAATTTTTACCAGGGAATATTTTACATTACATCGGTAAGGTTACACCAGTGTAACATAAAATATTCCCCAGTAAAACATTTTTTTTATTTGTAAGAAAAGAAAGACTGTTTTTAGATTGGATTTTTTCAATTTATTGGATTGATTTCTTACAAAACATATCTATGAACACTACTAGACATATAAATTAGCTTTGTGTGAAATTTGCAAAAGATAGGCTCAACTGTTTGGGAACCTATGAGTAGAGGTAAAGATCATAGTGACAACAAAGCCAAAAAAAATAACAGAATGGCAATGATTATTCGTATCAGGAGGTGATGATTTTATAACGTGAGGAAACAGTAACAAATACAATGAAAATTAAAGTCGACTTTATCGATCTATATGCATCAAAACTATATTGTTTTTTCGGAAAAATATTTTAACATTTTGGTCAATGTTAATGAGATTTTGTTTGGATAATGGCAAATAAGTACTTTTTTTTTTTTTTTTTAGTCCTCCGACAAAAGGAGGGTGGACCTGTAAATTCATCCTTGTCCGTTTGTTCGTTTGTCTGTCTGCACTTTTGTCAATAACTACGCCTTGGAATTTTTTGAAATTTTGCACAAACATTAAACATGACATGAGTATAAAAGTAACGGAACAGATTTTCCGAGAAAACCATGGTTCCCCCCCACCTCACCCCACCCCTAGGGTTGCCCTTTGGGTTATAATGGCTAAAATTGACACTTTTGTGCTTATTAAAAGAAATTAATGCCTTAGATTTTTATAAAACTTTCTGAAAAATTGTAACTAACTGATTTCTATACAATTTTGTTTGTCTATACTTCGCAATAACTTCTGGGTGTGCCCCAGTCCATTTTTGGGACTGTTTTACCATATTTGTCCAAAATTTTCTGTATATGTCTATTTAGCAGTTTTGCATGGTGCTGAACTCAAATTGAAATATGTTAAGGCCTTGGAGACTTTTGGGGCTAAATGGTGGGAGGGAGGGTAAGGGGACACAAATGATGGACTTAGTCATTTCTTTTTTTGCATGGTGCAGAACTCAAATTTACATATGTTAAGGCCTAAAACTGCACCGTTTGTTCATTTTCACCAAAATTTGATGTCCCCTGGGGAAGTTTGGGGCTAAATGGTGTGGGGGGGGGGACAAATTCTGAACTTAGTCGTTTTTTTTATGCCTCGTTTACTGTGTACTCACGGGGGACCATACATGCTTCACTTTCTTTTCTTTTTTTTTTTTTGTATTTTCATGAAACAAACAAAATCAACAGCCTTTTTAAAAGTGAGTCCAAAACACCGGCCAGTATAATATTAATATTTTTTCTTTTATGAACCCTTTTATGCAAATGTTTCTCAACTCTTTTGGAACCAACGTATTCGCCATTTTTGTTTTTAGTTTGTGATGTCAATACTCACCAATTTCAAAATTCAAATCAACTGGAACATTTTACAAAAAAGAAAAAAAATCATTAAATTTCCTTCGCATTTTTAAATGTATTTATTTTTAAGAATCTTTTTTTTTCATACTTTTATAAGATGAAAATAAAATCGAGAAGTAATTTCGTATATTTAAAGTTTATATATATATATATATATATATATATTTGTATATATTTGTATAACTTGTTTTACTTAGAATTTTTCAGTCAAGCATTTTATATAAAAAGAACGGACATTCTTAAGGATTGGATGCGTCCATTATATGTATGTATTTAGTAATGGAAATGCAATTTTCAACTCAAACTGATCCTGAATATGACCTTAAACTATATCCAATAGTGAGGCCCCAGCTTGCAGGCTTTGGGGAATGTAGAACCACCCTTTAATTGCCATTGCTCTCAGGTCCACTCTGACCCGGAGTGATAGTACCTGTTAGGGTCCCAACTATCGGTTAAATAGAAACCGACTAGAAAAACCCCCAAATATATTCTATTAAAAAAATTTTCTTAAAAATCACTGGATTCGGAATTAAATAATCTGAAAAGGGTTGATATGTCGTAAAACAAAACCAACCAATCAACCAATCAATTCAAACACGATAGTCAAATAGAAATGTTATTTCTAACTTTAGCATGACAGAACAAGGAAAATATTTTCAACATAAATTATTTTGACTACAAGCAAAACGTTCTGATGCTACACAGTCTAGTTTGTTTTCGTTTAGTGATTAGAAACCCACCTAGTCTGAAACAATTTTTACTTTTGTTCCAATCCTGAGTGCCCCGTTTTAGGGAGCTGAATTTTCCCCCCACATTAAAACCTGACTTTTTGTCTAACTCTGCCCATGTGGTGGAGTCGGGAAAGTAAATAGGAATAGAAAATAAATTTCTGAATTTTTTAGATAAGGATTGGTTATCCATATTATTTAAATTTATCGGACTATATTCTCATCTTGAGTGTCATTTTCATAACGTTACGTCCGCAGTGATGTGTGGTGCTGGTGCAGTGGTTAGAGTGCTTGGAAAAATCAATTGTAAAAGTGACCTGCTTCTGAAGGTTAATGGTTCAATCCTCAGTATTGCAACTGAAAAATACAGTTGTAAATGACCTAAGATAAATGACTCATGGCTGACAGAACAAGAGCATGCTACCCTCAGGAAGTAATTTCCGTTAGAAATTCTGTCCAAATTCCTGAGTTCGACAAGACAGACCTGAAGAAGGTCGGAGGTTACATCGACCGAAACGTTGTGAAAAATGACACTGAAGATGAGAACAGTAGTCCGATGAATCCAAATAATAGAAAATTTAGTTTCAGATTTAAGCATGACAGACCAATGCTAGTTTAAATGCATCTAAAATAAGAACAATTCAATCAATTTGTTATGGTTAATTTAAAAAAATTTTTTTCAAACTTGATCATAATAAACCGACAGACAGAGCTGATTATAAAGGTGCCTGGTTGCATCTGAAAATATTGAAGTTTGACTTTATTAAAAAATTTTTTTTTATTCTTTAAACTTAATTATTTCACAGGATTACTTTCAGCTTGAACTATCAAAGATTCCTTTTAAGGGCATTCAATATTAGCCAATATTCTTTAAGAAAGGAAAAAATACATTTCATTATATTTATATATATATATATATATATATATATATATATATATATATATATATATATATATATATATATATATATATACTAAATTATTTTATTTTTAATAAGAAAAAAAAACAATTTTACTTTAAGAATGACTTCAATGCGTTAAACGTTTATATATTATTTATCTCTTCATTTTCATAGAGAATAGACCCTAAAAAATCTAAGAATGATCAACTCTAAAATTCATTAAATTGAACAGCGATTCTCCTTCCAAGTAAATCTTTATTATTTATTAGCTCCAACTATCTGATGTTGCCCGGGAGTCTTTTTAATTTCATTTTTGTTTCGCCCGTTTTCATTCTTTTTGAATCTCATGAATACTTTTAAGTTTATTTCTTTCTTTATTTTGTAAACTCTTAAATACATGAAAACAAGTGCAACATCGATTTTTACTTTTTTTTTTTTTTTTTTTTTTTTTTTTTTAGATTATATCGTACTTTGTTTAGATTTAATCGTAGTTATGGTTTCACGGGAAAATTCGAGTGGCAGCCGTAGTCGTTATTGTAAACACCAGTCTCCTTTCATCAAAGAAAACGTCTACGTTTTTTTTTAGTAATCCTTGATGGTTTAGAGATATGCTGGATGTGTAATTAGTGGGTTAGCGATGTGTTGAGTAATTATGAAGGTGGAATCAGACGGTCTGGCAGTATACGGCACAAGCACGTTGACACACTGGTTCTCGTTAGATCACCGAAGTTAAGCAACATTGAGCCAGGCCAGTACTAGATGGGTGACCATTTGAGAAGGCTAGGCACTGTATGTACTTTCTGGCCAACACCCTCACCCCCCGAAAAAAGAACTCTTCGCTATAAAAGCATCTACAAAGTGTTAGATGGCCTATGCCCCTCCAGGGGCTCAAGACTATGGATGGATGGATGGTCTGGCAAAGCAGTTAATTCAGTACTCTGTGGCATAAAATTGATGTTAGTTGTGCTTTGTATTAATTGAAAACAAAATGCATTGTGCCATGTAACACACACAACATTGTTTCGTTAATTAATTTTCGTAATTTAATTTGAAAATTAAAATAAATTTCCTTAATTTGATTCAAAATAATAAATTTTGGCATTTAAATTCGAATGCCAAATGGAAGCAAAAATCTATCATTACGGACCGTATCTTGATGAAACATGGTAGGCATTCGTGGGTTGTGGGGGGGGGGGTAGCGAAAAGCTTTGGATTAAAGGTGCTGGACTATTGTTGTTGCTTCTGCAATTAACAGCCACAAAACGACCAGCTTAGTGTGCAAAAATAGGTAAATATACTGAAAGTTCCTTCAATAGCTCATTTATCCTTGGGATTATTTGGATAAAATTTAGATGTAAACAAAATTTAATATTTTTTTTTATAAATGTACAGTTTTTTCTCTTGTGACATTAAGTGGGTTTTTTTTTTTTTGTTTTGTTTTTCAGATTAGGTTACTATTTTTGATACGGGGACGATGTTATTTTTTAATGTTGGTATATTTTTTTAATGTTGGTGTTTTTTTTTAATGGGGGTGTTTTTTTTAATGTGAGTATGTTTTTTAATGTTGATACGTTTTTAATTTTAGTGTCTTTTTTATTCTGGGTGTTTTTTTTTTTATGTAGGTGTTGTTTTTTTTTTAAATGTAGGTGTTTTTTTTTTAAATGTAGGTAATTTTTAAAGTTCTTTTTTTTTTTACTTAATCCACATGATATTGTACACATAAAAACAGTTCCATCTAAAAAAACAAAAAAAAGGATCACTCATCAACATGGTGGACTTATAGAGTTTCAAGTTGTCTTTCACAAAAAAATTAAAATTTTAAACTTTAGTGCATGAAATTTTTATTCTGTTATCAAAGTCAGGTTCCATCTATTTTTACACGACCCAAATAAGAGTTTGTTTTGTTGATTTATTTGTTTGTTTGTGTTATTCCGTCGGTTATCAACACAGCTGAGCTGGAGCTCCACTTCCTACAGAGGTCCAGTTCACTAGACGATTGAGGTTGGGGCTAGGGTAGCCTGATGTTGGTGGCTGGTCAGGTATCTTTTCCAGCCAGATATCCAATTGTTTCTTGAAAGTATCGAGGGACACTCTCCTTATGTTTCTTATTGTGGCTGGAATAGAGTTGAATGTTTTTGTACCACTGTAGGTGAAGCTGTGGTGGATGAGGGACTGGATCCTCTGTGTAGTCCCAGGTGTGGTTTTTATATAGCAGAGCCTTCCTTACCGCTGATGGGTTCTTTCTACTTGTGTTATGTTTGGGACCCTTCCCTCTAAGATTTTCCATATGTTAATGATAATATATCATTCTCTTTGACATTGTAGTGAATACAGTTGCAGCTCCTTCAGCCTCCCCCAGTAATTCATTTGGTTTACTCCACCTATTTTGCTCGTGAATGTTTTCTAGAGTGCTTCTATTTTGCAGATTTCTACTACTTTTTGTGGAAACCCCAGCTGACAGGACTCCAGTTTTGGGAGGATAAGTGTGAGCATGCACTCCCTATTCCTACTTCTGAAGGTTCTCAGTATCAATCTTGTTAGTTGTTTTGCAACCGCTGTGATGCTGCCAATATGTTGTGTGATGGTGACATCTTTGCTCATATAAACCCTAGATCCTTCACTACTTCCTTTGATGTGATTTCTTGTTGCTCGCGCCAGTATTCAAATGCTTCCTTGAGATGGTCTTTATTACCGTCTCGGAGTAGTTCAAATTTGTTTCCGTTTAGAGCCATATTGTTGTCATTAGCCTATTTTATAATTTTTTTGAGGTCTTCTTGTAAAAGCCTTGAGTTATGTGTTGTGGAGATCTTTTTCATGATTCGTGTGTCGTCAGCGAAAGATGTTGCTATGGCGTGTTCCAGGACTCTATCTGTCAGTAACCATTATAAGAAATAATAGAGAACCTAATACTGAACCTTGTGGTATGCCGCTTATGACCTTACTTTCCTCTGATAAACTTCCTCGGATGTTTACTTTTTGTGTCCTGTCCAAGAGGAAGCTGTATATCCATGTCCTGAGTTTTCCACAAATTCTGAGTGAGTGAATTTTATGTACGAGTATCTGATGTCTACTTTGTCAAAAGTTTTTGGAAATCTATATCGATTATATCTATGTGATCTCCATCTTGAATATCATGTAGAATTTGTCTCTAATGCATCGTTACTTTCATGGAAAGTGTTCGACTGAGCTTAAGTCTATGGTCCCCCCTCACCAAACTTTCACAAGAAACACTCATCTAGCAGAAAACACTATCACTAATTTCCCCCACTCTTTTTCTGTGCCTAAACCTAAACGTAGATTCCATGAACAAAGCTTCTTTCTTAGAATTGCACGCCTGTGGAATTGTCTTCCGTTTTCCTGCTTTCCGGCTGACTACAATATGGTTGTGTTCAAGTCTAACATAAATAAGTTCTTGATGAGCCGTTCCATATAAGTTATCAAATTTACCGAATTTTCATTACTAATGATTACTATATTGTCCAATTTCTACTGTACACTCTTTAACCCTTATCCTTGAGTGGCCTCTTGGCCTTGATAACGTGGTGATTCCTGTGTTAAAAAAAAAGAATGTTCTCATAGTGAGATAGTAACTATGGCAAACAGGAGTGGCCTTGTCGAAATCCATGTTGTCCTTTGTTGAAAGTTCCTTTGTTTTCCGGAAAGTCTACCATCTTATGTTGTACTGTTCTTTTGGAAATCTTTATTAGATGTGATGTCAACACTATTGGTCTATAACTTTTTAATATTCCTCTATTACCTCCTTTATGTATTGGCATAACCATACCATACTTTAGAGCTTCAAGTACATATCCTTCTTGTAGAGATTTATTCCCGAGCAGTTGTGGTGAGAGGGATAGCTGTTGTTTGCAATTTTTCAGGAATTGCACATGAAAACCATCGGGTCCCACTGCGGAGTTAGGTGAGATTTTGTCAATGGCTGAGATTATGCCAGTCTTTATAAACTCTACACTTGAGAGTTGATCTGTTATTTCTAATACAGTATTAAATAACTGTATGTGGTTGTTGACTCATTTCTTCCATAGGTAGACTGAATACGCTTTCATATTGTTGCTTGAGCATCTCCGCCATTTTGCTTGGGTTACTTTCTAGTTCCCCAGTAGTTGTCCTAAGTGATCTCATGGTTGGGGTGTTATGTTTCTTCTTGACATATGCATAGAAGAATTTGTTATTTGTTTTGATGTTGGATTTGACTTTTAACTCATCTTTTAATCTTCATGTGATTTGATTCAAGTTTAAGTTTTATTGATTCAAGTTCTTTTTCCAGTTTGTGTTTGTTGTTGGTAAAAGTGTCCTTTTTTAGTTTGAATTTAGTTTTTGCTTCTTTTTTTATAAGGATTCTTCTGTCTCTGGGGATTGCTCTTATTTTCTTGGCTTTTGCAGAACTGGTTGGTATGTATTATGGCATCGGTGATCCAATGAGAACTGATGTTTCACACCGATGTACTTAGACTTATATAATACTAGTAAGGTTGGCCAGGTTTTATCGTTATTTCCATGGCAAGTGATCGTCTGAGCTCCCCCCCCCCGCCAATCTTTCACAAAAAACACCTAACTAGCTGAAACCACTGTCAATAATTTTCCCCACTCTTTATCCGTGCCTAAATCAAAACGTAGATTCCATGAACAAAGCTTCTTTCTCAGAACTGCACGGCTGTGGAACTCTCTGCCGCTTGCCTGCCCCCCCCCGAATTCAACTTGGATGTCTTCAAGTCCAACACAAACAAATTCCTGATGAACCGCCCCCTTAAGTAATGACACCTTATCAAATCCCCAATACTAACTATTACTACGATACTATCCCACTGATTAGTGTACACACAATAATCCTTATACCAAGTGGCTCCTGGGCCTTGATAAGTGGTGACCCCCCCGCCCCCATGTAAAAAAAAAAAAAGAAAAGGTTCCTAATTTCTGTACAGAATAAAAATAAGCCATTTGCTTAATATTGTAATATGAAACGTTTTAACTTTATTTTGAAACAAAATCAGAGTAAAATTATCCCCCTCCCCCTTCAGATGAAATTTGAACTCACAAACTTTGTCTCTCTTTGTACAGAGTATTAAGTGAATGATCTACAAGAGCGAGTATGAAAATGGTGACACTATTAAATAATAAAATGAGAGAAAGGAAGCTAAAACACAAATCAAGATTCCCTTTCCCTCGTTTTTACTGGTGAATATAAAAGAAAAAAGAATATGTTATTAAATTAGTACTCAGTGATTTGGGTAGCAGTATTAAGACTTTTGATTGAGGCTAAGAACTTCTGTGTCTTCCTTTAGTTATGACTTATAAAAAATGAAATATTGATGAGGATTAAATAAAAAAAAAAAATCGACGAATCAATTGAAAATAAAATTTAAATTTTTAGCAACATGGACAAATATATTAGGTTGGTGCAAAAATAATGTTTTTTTATCATTCATATATATATATATATATATATATATATATATATATATATATATATATATATATATATATATATATATATATAAAACGCCTCTATTTTTGCACCAACCTAATAAATTGATTTCAAAAAGCAAAACCAGATTTTCTTATGTAATTTGTCATAAGAATAGCTGAGGAGTATCAATTTTATAAGATATTAACATGTTTTATTTTAGTGAGAAAATTGAGCATTGTTAATCTCTCCACATCAACTTTAGGAGGAAGAAATATGTGTTTTTTTTATTTCCTTTTCTTTTTTTTCTTGTTCTCCTTTTTTTTTTTTTTTTTTTTTTTTTGAAATTCAGCCACTATCTCAAACATTCCAACCGAGTGATCTTTTTAAGATTCTAACCGTCTAAGTGTAATTGTTTGTATCTCTCTTGCGTTTGGTTCACCGGGTAAGTAATTTTTAACATTCTTATTTTATTTATTTATTTTTTCCATGAGTCCGGTTGCTCTTTTTTAATCAGTGGAATGATGAGAAATCTTCCTAAGATTCCAGTTTCTTTTCATGTTGTATATTAAGAGCTTGAAACATGAATCAGCAAATCATTGCATCTCAAATATTGATACATAATTTTCACACGTGTTATGATTTGCATTTGCGGGGGGTGGGGTAGGGGGGTGAATAAAAAAGTTATTCAAATATTTGCTGTTTCACTTTGTCATTTTATTTTCAAATGAGCTACACGGCTGCCTCCACCCTCTTGCGGTGGGTCCATCGTCCTATAATCAGACAAATCTGCATAACGTTCCATGTGTGATATACGCGTGAGTACCTATTATCACAGCATTATGTCACATGCTGTAGTCTTAGGTTTGTAAGGAAACGCGTAATGTCGATGATGTGTGCGCGCGTGTGTGTCTGTGTGTGTGTCTGTGTGTGTGTGTGTGTGTGATCAGTCAAGCTTCAAATCACATTTCAATAAAGAATCTCCTCCTTCTTCCTTGAACCCTTACTTACTCAGGTGAGAATAATAAGGTTCACCTGAAGCCTCCCCCCCCCTCACCCCAATAAATGTTCTACCTTCATGGACAAAAAAGACTTGCATACCTCTACATCACCTGAAAGAACTGCATGGTGTGTAAGTGGTGTTTATTTTTTATTTATTTTATTTTTTTATTTTTTGTGTGTGTTTGTTTGTTTGTTTGTTTTGAGGAGGAGGAGGAGGAGGGGTGATATTTAGGTGGGACATCCCCACCCTAGCTGTTTCTTGCAGGACTTTTGCTTGATTAGTGCAGAGATTTTTTTTTTTTTTTTTTTGCTCAACTTTACTCTTTCTTCCTACCTGACGACAATCCGCCTCGGTCCGTTCTTCCTGAGCGGCACCTTTTTTTTTTTTTTCTCAGTTTCTTCAAACTTTTCTTTTCTTCTTCGTTTCTTTCATCTAATAGAAATAATGCGGTTTGTTATTGATCATCCAAGGTGGAGACCTGAACGAGAGAAAAAGAGTTTTCTCCTTTTTTCTTATATATATATATATATATATATATATATATATATATATATATATATATATATATATATATATATATATATATATATAATCTGTAGAAATATATTTTCTTATAATATAATCCTTATTTAAGAAGTAATTACAGAGCAATATAGAGAATAAATGACAAAAAACTATATTCCAAAATTCATGATATTGTCCATCTTATAATTTATTCCTTTAATTCAGTTGACTTTTACAATTCTTGACAGTATCTGTTTCGTTACGAACCAGTTCTTAAAGGGGCTGACATAATTATTACTATAATTATTTTTAGTACCTGCAGACACTAGTGTTTCATCCTTCGGGGAATCATAAGTGCAAGGAGTCACGATTACCGCCAGTCAGGAGATTCAAACCTGGCCGCAGAGCTATCTTTGACTCCATTAACAAGGAACAAATCGCACGGCTAACGTTAACTGTGAGAAATACAGTTGAAATTAGCATGTATATAAAGTGTAAATGTCAAGACGATCGAGAGTGATCTCAAGATTATAACATCATGAGACATATATGCATCTCAATCTGTACTATTATATAAAAAGAACTAAAAGAACTTTGTGAGTTCATTCCTTATGGACTCAGAAACAGTATACTGTGGTGAGTCCCCTGCAATCAATTTGATTTAAAAAAAAAATGTTCGATTTCACCAATTACGATGACAATAAAAGTAAAAGGGTGAAAATTTGTTGATGTTTATTCAATCCTTGGCAACATCGGGTCTCCCTGCTATTATATATATATATGTGTGTGTATATATATATATATATATATATATATATATATATATATATATATATATATATATATAGAGACAAAGAGAGAGAGATGTGTATACACACATATGTACACAAATATATATATATTAATGTGACGATTCCAATATTTTTCTCTGATTCCAATGTAATTACCGATACTGTTATAAATTACCAATTCTGTATGTGTGTCTGGAACGGTCTCTACCAAACTACTCTCAATTTTTGATCTACAGACTTGAAATTTGATATATAGGAGATTTGGATATTTAAAACAAATTTGATTTGGTGTTTAGCTGATGAAAATATCTACTAAGGGGGTCAAAATAAATAAAAATTGGAATTTGGCAGGCCTAAGTCGACTTTAACTGCTCCTCTATGCATTGCAAATATACATTTATATGTAAAACTGAGTTAAATTTTAAAGTTTTGATATCCATCTGTCATATGGTAGTGGATACCACTGGACAGCTAGATGTTTTGATTTCAGTCCTAGCTGAGGGCACCCAAGTCATATATATATATATATATATATATATATATATATACAACTTTTGAAACCATTACTATGTATTGAGTACAATATAATAATCGATAAAGAATGGAGTATTGTTGCCACATCTGGCCAGGAGCTGCTAGAAAGGACTTATCCTGCCTTGATAGAGTTCAAAATAGACTTCGTAGCCTATTAGGGGATGTGCTTTTCTCTTCCTTACAACCTCTTTCTCACAGAAGAGATGTTGCAAGCCTGTGTCTACTTTATCATTATTTTCATGGAAAGTGCTTGTCTGAACTCCAATCTATCGTCCCCAAACTTTCACGAGAAACACTCGTCTAGCTGAAAATACTATCAGTAATTTTCCCCGCTCTTTATTCGTGCCTAAACCTAAACGTACATTCCATGAACAAAACTTCTTTCGTGGAACTGTCTTCCATTTGCCTACTTTCCAGCTGATTACAATATGGTTGTCTTCAAGTCCAACGTAAACAAGTTCTTGATGAGCCGTTCCTCTTAAGTAACCCAATTCACCAAATTAACTCTACTAACGATTCCTACGATATTGTCCCATTGACTACTGTACACTCTTTGACCCTTAACCTCGAGTGGCTTCTGGGCCTTGATAAGAAGTGGTGACTCCTATTTAAAAAAAAAAGTATTAGTTCTATAATAATAAATACAAAATCTGCATAAATCAAAATATCACATTTAAGCATATTCTGCGACTGGACAACTCGGCGTGTTAATTCTATTACACTTATTTCAGTGGACTCTTAGTATGTATTATCAATGGTTGATTGATTCTATGAAACTATTTCTAAAATATCTTTTATTAAATCCTAATTTCTGTTTTGGTTTTCGTTGTAGACTGTGCTTGGACCGAATCCATCAATCCGTAAAGGAAGGGAATCTCCAACCATCGAAGCTGCATCACACCAGAGATATGAAGTAAGCTTTTCTTTATCTTTTTGTTTTGGCTACCTGGATCTGCATACGGAACTGTTTGAAACATGCACATTAAACATGCACATACATCTGTATGCACGTGTGTAAAACCAGTCAAAAGCTTTTAATTGTTCTACACCATGGAAGTGCAATAAAGTGCTAAGATAAGCCACATTTATTAGTTATAATGATAGGCTAAGGCAGTTTGATGTTTGTATGTATGTTACCATTCTCCACTAACCTTTTTATAAAGATTGGATAGCCCGATCACCAGAGATGCGATGTAAAAGAAATATTCTTCAAAATTTTATCATGTTGCTGATGTGTCAAATAAAAAACTTGAATTGTTAGGCATTGGGTATGTTGGGATCGTTAGGCGTTGGGTATTTTGAGATCGTTAGGCGTTGGGTATGTTGGGATCGTTAGGCGTTGGGTATGTTGGGATCGTTAGGCGTTGGGTATGTTGGGATCGTTAGGCGTTGGGTATGTTGGGATCGTTAGGCGTTGGGTATGTTGGGATCGTTAGGCGTTGGGTATGTTGGGATCGTTAGGCGTTGGGTATGTTGGGATCGTTAGGCGTTGGGTATGTTGGGATCGTTAGGCGTTGGGTATGTTGGGATCGTTAGGCGTTGGGTATGTTGGGATCGTTAGGCGTTGGATCCCATGTTGGGATCGTTAGGCGTTGGATCCCATGTTGGGATCGTTAGGCGTTGGATCCCATGTTGGGATCGTTAGGCGTTGGATCCCATGTTGGGATCGTTAGGAGTTGGATCCCATGTTGGGATCGTTAGGAGTTGGATCCCATGTTGGGATCGTTAGGAGTTGGATCCCATGTTGGGATCGTTAGGAGTTGGATCCCATGTTGGGATCGTTAGGAGTTGGATCCCATGTTGGGATCGTTAGGAGTTGGATCCCATGTTGCAATCATTGGTTTATTGATCTATATATTTAGTATATACAAGATTGTTAGCATATATTTATGATATACAAGATTGTTAACATATATTTATGATATACAAGATTGTTAACATATATTTATGATATACAAGATTGTTAACATATATTTATGATATACAAGATTGTTAACATATATTTAGTATATACAAGATT
>NC_136498.1:109987821-110020321 GCF_053919585.1 Euprymna scolopes | reverse complement strand
TTTTGTCTATCTCTCTCCTCCCCTTTGTCTCTCTCTCTCTCTCTCTCTCTCTCCCCTTATACGTTTCTTTCTTTTTGTCCTTTTTTGTCTATCTCTCTCCTCCCCTTTGTCTCTCTCTCTCTCTCTCTCTCCTTATACGTTTCTCTCTTTTTGTCCTTTTTTGTCTATCTCTCTCCTCCCCTTTGTCTCTCTCTCTCTCTCTCTCTCTCTCCCCTTATACGTTTCTTTCTTTTTGTCCTTTTTTGTCTATCTCTCTCCTCCCCTTTGTCTCTCTCTCTCTCCCCTTATACGTTTCTCTCTTTTTGTCCTTTTTTGTCTATCTCTCTCCTCCCCTTTGTCTCTCTCTCTCTCTCCCCTTATACGTTTCTCTCTTTTTGTCCTTTATTGTCTATCTCTCTCCTCCCCTTTGTCTCTCTCTCTCTCTCTCTCTCTCTCTCTCTCCTTATACGTTTCTCTCTTTTTGTCCTTTTTTGTCTATCTCTCTCCTCCCCTTTGTCTCTCTCTCTCTCTCCCCTTATACGTTTCTTTCTTTTTGTCCTTTTTCGTCTATCTCTCTCCTCCCCTTTGTCTCTCTCTCTCTCTCTCCTTATACGTTTCTCTCTTTTTGTCCTTTTTTCTCTATCTCTCTCCTCCCCTTTGTCTCTCTCTCTCTCTCTCTCTCTCTCTCTCTCCCCTTATACGTTTCTTTCTTTTTGTCCTTTTTTGTCTATCTCTCTCCTCCCCTTTGTCTCTCTCTCTCTCCCCTTATACGTTTCTCTCTTTTTGTCCTTTTTTGTCTATCTCTCTCCTCCCCTTTGTCTCTCTCTCTCTCTCCCCTTATACGTTTCTCTCTTTTTGTCCTTTATTGTCTATCTCTCTCCTCCCCTTTGTCTCTCTCTCTCTCTCTCTCTCTCCCCTTATACGTTTCTTTCTTTTTGTCCTTTTTTGTCTATCTCTCTCCTCCCCTTTGTCTCTCTCTCTCTCTCTCTCTCTCTCCTTATACGTTTCTCTCTTTTTGTCCTTTTTTGTCTATCTCTCTCCTCCTCTTTGTCTCTCTCTCTCTCTCTCTCTCTCTCTCTCTCTCTCTCTCTCTCATCCCCTTTGCTTTACCCATCTGCCTTTTTTGTACTTTTCTTTTTTATATTTCTCTCACTTTCGTTCATTTCCTCTTCTCTCTCGTCCCTTTTTCTTTTTTCATTAATTCTATCAATTGCTTTTTAAACAGTTACTTTTACTTGATCTTCATCAACTCTCCTTTTCCCATACACTCATCATCATCATCATCATCATCATCATCATCATCTCTTCTGACCATTATTCTTTTATCTCCTTTCTCTCGTGCAGCATGTAAGTCCGTGTTTCTACTACGAACAGTCCAAAAGTTCCTGTGGACAAGATAAGCTCCCTCTCCGCCCAGTTTTCATCCTCAAATAAAAGGATTTATTCGCCTTTGGGGGATTTAACTGCACATCGCTCGGCCAGAATAATCACAATTCATGTACAAAAAAGAAAGCATGGCGGAAAAAGAAAACAAAACACTACTATTTGTCTTGACAAAAGCAGACAGCAGAATGAGAGAAAAAGATAAAGAGGGTAACATATAATCTGATCGACTGATTAGAGGAAAGAGAGTAAGGAGGGGGAGGTGAGCTAATCGTTCTTCAAAGAAGTCACTACTGACAATGGCTTTAAAGGAAATTTGCTGAAATGCCGTATTTTCTGGCCGCAGATTATTAATTTCCAATGCCCCCTCTTTTGCCAGGGTCTCTCCCTTCATGCTTCACTGAGTTCTGCCCTCAATAACAACAACACCGATCATTAGTTTCTCTTGATCCGTGTTTTTAGGTCTGTCTTTGCACTTCTATCGGAGGTGATGTCGGTCTGTCTCACTTAAGATTATAATGGTTTGTAACCAGTGTATCATGCTTAAGTTTTAAATTATATTTTTAACACTCTGCCTTGCTTAAGTTAAGCATTCTGATCTTATCATTCTTATTATCTTATCTTATATATATTTTTTAACTTTCAGTCATGCTTAAGTTTGAAATACCTTTTTTTTCTGTCATGCTTAAGTTTGAAATAGCATTTTTACATGCTTAAGTTTGAAATAGTTTTTTTAACTTCCAGTCATGCTTAAGTTTGAAATAACATTTTTACATTTCTGTCATGCTTAAGTTTGAAATAGCATTTTTACCTTTCTTTCATGCTTAAGTTTGAAATAGCTTTTTTCACTTTTCTGACATGCTTAAGTTTGAAATAACTTTTTTCATTTTTCTGTCATGCTTAAGTTTGAAATACCATTTTTACCATTCTTCCGAGCTTAAGATTAAAATAGCATTTTCACCCGTGTGTCATGCTTAATTTTGAAACTGCATCATCACCATCATCATCATCATCATCATCATTAATGTGTCATGCTTAAGTTTGAAAGTAAACTTATTCCTCTATCACACAAATGCTCATGCTTTACAAGTTGATAGAAAAAAATAATCGTATCCATCTTCAGCGGCATCAGCAACTTTGATGTTTTTGTTGGTATTCAATATGGCGTTTTAGTCAAAGACAAAAACCCATTAGATAGGCACAACTTCTATTTTATCAATTCCCTCTCTCTCTCTCCCCCTCTCTCTCTCTCTCTCTCTCCCTCTCCGAGTTTATCTGGCTTCATCTTATCTTAATAGAAATGTTAAACACCCTTTATGTACGTATATCTCTGGTCCTGTGAAGGAAGGGGTGCCAAAGTGCATGGGATGTGAAAGGCGCTTCTTGGATAGAGTATGTTCTGCCTTTTGTATAAATACAGACTTTCAAAAATAATTGGCTTCATCCTTTAAAACTGAACATCAAGATTTAATTAAGAGCCGGGTTTTTTTTTTTTTTGGGGGTTTTTTTTTCAAATTTTTTCTCCACTTTCATCTTTCTCTTTGGCGTTCAGTTCAATTAACTCATCGTTGATCAATACACACATACAGCAAATTAACTCATTTCCAATCAAGACACGCATACACATTTCCACACACAAATACACACACCAAAATTAACTGAACACACACATATACATAAACATAATCAACATACACAAACACAAACTCATTGAAAATGAACACACATACACACACACACACACACGTCTGCTTCTGCATAGCTATTTTCCTGATTCTTTGATTCTTATTGCTACATCATCATCATTATTGTTATTATTGAGAGGCAAAGAATAAAGACAAATATTTCCTTTTACGAAATCAACTCTTTTTTTTTTCTGTCGAATAATGAAAAGCCATTTGGAGTGTTTTTTCTCTTTTGTGTACACTAATTTTAATGATTAAGTTCATTTACTTGACTTTCGTGATTGAATCACAAGTGCAGGTCATTTCGTTTCATTTTTACCCATGGTGACTTCAACTTTTAGCGATTCATTGTTTGGTTCTTGACGTCGCGATTGTGAGAAGGGTTCAATAGACAATGCGTGATCATCCAGACGGAAACAAAAAACTTTGATCACATCAGTTTATTATGGGATGAGAATCCAGTTGACAAAAGATAATCATGGGATCCAATATAAAAAATGGATTGGCATCATGAAAAGTTTTGATTCTGCAGTATCTGTAAAAGATGTTCTCCGAAAGTGGGGAAAAAATTTTGTGTTGGTCTTATTTTAAGATCATAAAATTTTGAGTAATTATTGCTGAATAAAGAATAGAAAATCAGCTGACTGATGAAAGGACAAAAAGATTCTAGTTTTTATTTTTATTAGAAAAGAAGCTATTGATCACTATCAGGGAGACCCGACGTTGCCCTGGATTGAATAATGATCAACGAATGTTTCACACTCTCATATTTTTATTGTCATTGAAATCGGTGAAATCACTCATTTTTCAATCAAATCGATTGATTGCCTGCTCTAGTTGGGGATCCACCACGGTGCACCGGGAGGAAGCTTCACATGTCTCCTCACAATGACTTAGTAATGTAAACTACAACGTATTGTCGACTAAGCCACATTAAAGTTTAAAATGTAAAAGTCAAGTGTCATGGTGAAATTGTGCTCTAAACAGAAACATTCATTTCAAATGTGCCTCTGTCATATCAAAGAACCTAGTGTTGATTTTATATGCCTGGCCTTACTGCTTGTGTGGTAATAAAACTTCTCAAATGCACTTGTGATGTTAGGCCGTGTAAGATGTAAACTTTGGTCAAAATCATCTGTTCCTTCTTTCATCAGATTATTTCGATTATCAATACTTATCGAAAACATTCTGATACAAAACCTATCTAAGAACACTGTCAGGCACATAAAGTACCTTGGTGTGAAATTTCATAAAATTGACCCTGCTGTTCTAGAGGCCATAGGGAATTAACTCTCACACACACACACACACGCGCACTCATACACAGAGTTCCTTTTATATAATAGTAAAGATAATTGCTTGTACCAGAAAAATATCCAGTAAATAAAACGTTGTTTAGTAAATTGTTATTTTTTTGCATTTTATTTATTTATTTATTTTTTTCTTTTCCATTTCCATACACCAAACATGGATATAAATATCACTAAAACATCCGCTGGGGTATAAGCTTCATTTTGTTACCTTACTTGCCTGGGTGGGTTGCCTGTAGGCTGAGATAAACCACGTCACACACACACATACACACACAGTAGGAAAATTTATAAGATTCAAATCTTCAATATGATTTCCATCATTTCCAATGCAAATATTGATGCGTTTCACAAAACTTGTGAACTCTATGCACTAAATCTACAGTGTCTTCAATCTTACAAATTCATTTTTATTGGTCGAATCAAGTGTATTGGATCAATAACTTTTAAGTACACTGTCTTCTTTAGCAGAAAAACGAATCAAGAGAAGTAAGGTCTGAACTAGGAGACAACACCACATTACCAAATTTTCAATCCAATTAGGGAAACTGCTATTCAACCAAACTCTTACCTTCATAATGAGGTCAAAATATTGAATTTTGTATTTCATTTGATTAAATGAGAAATATTCGTTCATCCTGTGTGCAAATTGTACGGACACCTTGTATATAATTGTTAATTTTATATATAAAATTAAATCTTAGATTAAAACGAAAAAAATAGATAATGTATTTGCATCAATTTTTTTTTACATTTTTTTTTTTTTTTTTTTTTTGATAAATTCCTGTTTCATCCTTTAACTTCTACTGTTATTTACTTTGTTCTGTGATGTGATGTGTGGTTGGAGAGCTATCTTTTTCAAGCGCAAATATAGGAAGTGTGAATGTGTATAAAGAAACTATTCAGATGGCATCATGTGAAGATGCAACAACAGCGCACGGACGCAAATGCATGCGAAATGACGTCGCCGTAAGAAAAAATAAAAAAAATAAAGAGTAGAGAGACCATTAGAGAAGATGATCATGTTACAGACGTGAATGAAGTCACAGGCGTAATAGGAAGTCATGTGTGGTGGGAGATGAGGAATAAAGATCTTTTCTTAAAACTTGAAACAAGAGTTGAAGTTCTTTCCTATTCGTTTTATTTTGTGAGGGAGTCT
Source organism: Euprymna scolopes (assembly GCF_053919585.1). NCBI lineage: Eukaryota > Metazoa > Mollusca > Cephalopoda > Sepiida > Sepiolidae > Euprymna > Euprymna scolopes. The sequence continues at coordinate 110,014,805 of NC_136498.1, read as the reverse complement.
GCAACGTGTTGGGCCCCAGGTATCTACATGTTAACACATGTCTGAACATGTATAATGTTACAGAGAGGAATGGATACCACCAGCCTAAGACTTACTCTGTATGATTGATATTCACCACATAATGCCCCTAAAATCAGGGTAGAGTTATGGGACCGTTTACCAAAAAAAAAAAAAAAAAATGCCACCTGACACACTCCACTCTTGACAATGTCCGTATTTGGGCTGCAAGAGCTCTTTTTCAGTTTTTGGGATTGTTTTGATAGACTTTATCTTTGGGCTAACCTAACAGATAAAAATCCATTGATTTGAAGTCTGGATCACACTTCCTACTGATGAAATAATCATCAAAGTGTCCCTGCAGTTATTCCAATGGGTTATTTGAAGTGTGGGGATTTGTACATCCTCTTGAAACCACAGCTCATCCTTTAACACTGTTATATCTGCTTAAGATTACTTAAAACATTAATGACAACTAGGTAGCATTCAGTATATATAACTCCATTCCATCTGTCAGCGAAATGCATCAATTGTAAAATTCTTTTTTATGTTCAATCTCCTCTCATGATCAAGGCTATCTAAAGAAGTTTGTAACCTTCTTCAAAATAAGTGATAATCCGAGGGAACTAGGTTAGAAGAATATGCAGGATGGGTAAAAATTTCCCAACTAAATTCTCCTAGAAAATCTTTGGTCAGTAGTGCCTCATGAGGACGAGCATTATCATGATGGAAGATGACTCCCTTTCTGTTGACTATAGAAAGCCATTTTCGCATAAACATGGATGAGAATATTACAGAAAAATAACATTGCTTTACTAAATCTGAAAGAAAAAGTCATAAATTAATCATGTTGATATGTTTAATATTAACAATATGCATAAAATAAATTTAATGATTTAAAATGATCCTTTTACAAATCAGAAAACTTTTGCACTAATACATAAGCTGGGCATAAAAAAGGGTGCATCTATTTTATAAAGTTGAATTAACTTTAAATAGGACGTTTTGACTTTACTACTAGTGCAAGAAACATGTTTAAGTTTCACATTAATTCATTTATGAATATGTATATATTCTTACAATTATAAAAAAATATATTCTATTGAGGTATATAATAATATTATATGATGATATTTCTAATTGTAACAAATTTTAATGAAAGTGAATTTGTCACCTCCAGAACATGTATATCATAAGTTACCATTCCAAAACCATATTATTTAATTTGCACTCATACGTTTTTATTCATGTTTTTTTTTTCTTTCTATGAAGTAGGTCTTACATGTGTTTCATTGAACAGTGGAAAACCACTGAACAACTCATCAGAGACAAATGTATATTCCTCAAAGCACTGTTGGAAAAATTTTTTTATATGGAATGAACAAGGACTACTTATTGTAGGGTTTATACCTCCCCCCCTCCATTAATTTAAAACATCAATTGATAAGGGTTTTATCACTCAATGAGGAACTCCTCCCTGGACTTTAGCCATCCATCTCTGTCCCGAGCTTACCACTGCCATGTGGGACCCATGTGTTGTATCAGGTCGTCCCTCCACCTTGTTCTTAGTTTTCCCTTTAGCCTCTTATGTTTATGATGTGTCTATTGCGTTATCCTGATCGACCGTCTGTTGTGATGTCTAGCTATGTTCCCTGCCCATCTGTATTTTGATGTCAATAACTCCTGTTTGTTGGCGGATCCAGATATTTGTCTTTCTGTTTTGTAGAGTGATGCCCAACATTCTTGCTTGAATCTATAAATATAAAAGCGAAAATGTGTGTATGTATGTTCGCTTTTTGTGTACGTCTGCAAAAGGCTTTTTTTCCAGGAGGTTCTCGGGGGGGGGCGTCGCTCATTCTTAAAACTTTTTATATGCTGTCTAAATGATAATATCTATGAATTAACAACAGGGGTCGCATGTGTATTTAATTTGCCCGACTTTGAAGCGTTAAATATTCCACATTTTTGGATCGCCGCGTGTTGCTTTCGTTTTTCGGTATAAAAAAGCGAAACTCGATTCGAATAGCCACCTCCCTAGCCCACGACCAGTGGTCTCCAGAAAGCGATGTAATGTTTGATCAATGTTGGCTTTTCACCGTCATATCAGACAGCTGCTTTCATTTTGAGACACTCCCCTAATAAACGGGGAGCTGCTTTTCATTCCCCAAAGTTTGGTAAAAGCTGTCCCGCACAAAATCTTAACTGCTGAACAGCCATGCTTACGTCATGTTTCAAAAAAGCTGTCCCGCACAAAATCTTAACTGCTGAACAGCCATGCTTACGTCATGTTTCAAGGTCAAACATCACTCGACTTAACATCCTCGCACCTGTCAATTTCAATTTATAAACGTTAACTTAACACACATATCAATTCCTCCCCCCTCATGTCCAAGATGGTTAGGTGTCTGGCTTTTTTTCCCTTTCATTTCCACCTTCGTGTCAAAGCTTCGGGGGTTCAAGCCTACCTTCCTACTGAAACTTTTTTTTTCTTTTACACCTCCAAACACCCAGTCATATTTTGATTTACCCCCCTGTTTCCAACAACACACCTCCAAACACCCGGGCAACGCCGGGTACCCCCCGCTAGTCTATATATATAAAAGGCAAAATGTGTGTGATCATTTCGTGTATGTCTTCAAAAGGCTTTTCTCGCACACGGTTCCGAGGTCGTTACGATCGCTTACAACTGTTTATATGGGTCCTAAATAATAATATGTACGATTTGGGAAAGCGCGTCGCATCTAGATTTATTTACGTCGACTTTTACAAAATTATTGCTATTTTGGCTTCTCGCGTGTTGATTGGGCTTTTTAGTATAAATATGTGAAACTAAACTCAAACGACGTCTTCTCGGCGTTGCTATTCAATCTGGACAATTGGGAGCTGCTTTCCCCTCCCCAGCATCTGTTGGTGGAAGAAACAGTCAAATTTGGGTAAACAAACCCAAACGCTGCATGACTTCTATTTAACCTTCTTAATTAGGTCAAATGGAAGCAGCAGAGTTAACTTTTATTGCGCACGCCTGTTTTTATAGTTAAATAAATAAATTCAAACGTGCTTAACGTTGTCTGTCGCCGTGGCTCAATGGTTAACGTAGCACTTTTTTTTTTTCACACATTAATTTCCAACTCAATCTTTTTGATTGACTACATTTAATTTGAACGCTTTACACTTCCGGCCACGTCGTGGAGTAGGGGTAAGACAGGTTCTCTTTCACTTTTTTTTCCGCGTTTGCGTCACAGGTTCGAGCCTGCCTGCCTACTACCACTTTTTTTTTTTTACACCTCGAAACACCCAGGCAATACCGGGCACCCAAGCTAGTCTAATATATATCACATTTAAATCTAGATAAGCCACCTGCACGATTTTACCATAAAGAATCATTTGAGCCAATGTCACAACTAATACATAAGTGTTTAAATACAGTACTTACCTGATAGCTAAATATTTTGCTTCTGATTCTAGCTGATGGCACCCAAGTCATATTTCTTTTTAAAAAATTTTAAATCACTACCATATATTGGGTACAATATAATAATCAACAGAGAATTGGCTCCGTAATAATAAACACAAAGTCTTCATAAATTAAAATATCATATTAAAGCGTACTTTACGACCGGGCAACGCTAGGCAGGCGGAGTGCTGGTATATTTATATTCCTTTTTGTATTAATTGAACAATAGATTAAAAGATGTTTTTCCCTCTCTTTATTTTCTCTACAATCCGACAAATATTTTCTGTAATTCTAAACTACACACGTTCTTTTTTTAACCCCCACCCCCACCCCACCCCCCACCACACCCCACCCCTCCTCCCCTTTCCTGCTCAGCCCTTTTCCAGTTGTGCAATGGTGTAACAAGCCGGTTAAAATTGGCTCTATTAGATTTGACAGAAAATTTCACCATATGATTTTTTTATTGCTGTTCCTTTGACATTATTAATTGCCGCCATCCTCGTTACCACCGCGCCATTTCTCCCTCTTTGTCTGCATGTTCGCTCGTGATGGAAGTGGCTTCCTATTTGTCCGATGATGGTTATTGTTGAAGGTTAATTGGCAATCTGTGATAGGGACGCGGGGGGGGGGGGGGAGGATTGGCAAGTGGTGATGGTAGCATGAGTGCTCAGAGGGGTAGGGAGAGGCAAACGGGTGATGAGCCTTTCGATCCCAAATTCCTTGCCATTGAATCTCTGCCGACCATTAAGCATTTTGTAATTGTGATTTTCACTGCTTTAAGTTTCTTTTAACAAACCCTCACATTTTTTGATTTTTGAAGAGCGTAGCATCGTTTGATTCTGGCTGGATGCACCGGCCATCCGTTTTTCACTCCACCACCACCACTACCACCACCACCACCACCACCTTCTCATGCTATATGCTATGACTTCCGCCCCTTCCCCTGCAATTTCCTGGCCCCATACTCTCCTTAACTGTTACTGCGGAAATTTCCTGTCTTTTGAAACCATTTATGCCTTTTCAAGCCAGCACACTCTTATGTTTGGTATCATAAAACTGCCCCAACCACCACCACCACCACCACCACCATTCTGAATGCCATGCATGCCCTGACTTTCCTCCACAACTATGAACAAGATAAAATAAAAACAAAATAGAAGAAATAAAGAGCAAGAAGTCTGTAAATAAAAGTCAAAAAGCATGTTCTACAAGAATTCAAATGGCAAAAATATGGCGGAACCAAAAAAAAATCACCAACACATTCTACTCCGTCACTCTCTTCATCGTATTGGGTAGAATTTGACACATTTTTGTTTTCAAATAAATTACGACAACTTGAGATATTAGGTTGGTGCAAAAATGTTTTTTTTTTTGTTTTTTTTTTACGTTTAACTATGTATATATAAAAACGACATTATTTTTGCACCAACCTAATATTTCTACCTTAATAAGAGTCCTCCCCAAAAATACTTGTTATACCAAATCTTAGATTCAAAGCTGTTTCTATCATTCAAGGAAATCTCAGATTTATTAAAGACTAGCGAGGGGTACCCGGCGTTGCCCGGGTGTTTTTCGTGGTATGTGAAAAAAAAAACAGGTGCCCGTGAAAAAAAAACGAAGCCTTCACGACGCGCAGTTGGAAAATAGTAAAGTGTTAAAAAAACAAACAGGTGCGCGTTTTTGATTGACGTGACGGCGATAGGTATTCAGCAGTAAGCATTTTGTGCAGGACAGTTTTGAATGAGGTGAATAAATCGGTTTGTTTGTTTTTAAAAACCTGCTCCCTGTTTATTAGGAGGAGCGAAATGAAAGCTACAGTCTGATATGACGAAGTCGACATTGACCAAATGTTACTTAGCTCTCTAGAGACCACTGGCTCTGGGCCTGTTGTATTTATTTGCTTCCCCACTGAGCAAATTAGGCACAAGGCCGTTTTTTAATGTGGAGATGGAGGGAGGGGGGAGGGAAAGGGGGGACCAGCTCCCGAGAGGTGGGAAATGGGAGCTGGATTAGTAACTGTTGGTATGAAGAGTTGTCCCTTCAGTGACCAAGGTCAGATATGTGGGGTCACCCCCACATATGGTCTTTGCTAGTCATAGCTTGCAGCATCTGTCGGAACAGATACTACACTTTGATCTTGACGCCCGGTCCCCGGAGGGGTTTGGGCTGACTGGCTCTGGGCCTGTGTGGATTTATTTGCTTCCCCACTGAGCAAATTAGGCACAAGGCCGTTTTTTAATGTGGAGAGAGAGGGAGGGGGGAGGGAAAGGGGGTTCCAGCTCCTGAGAGGTGGGAAATGGGAGCTGGATAGTAACTGTGGTCTGTAGGGTGATCCATACATTGAACAAGTTCAGATATGTGGGGTTACCTCCACATATGGTCTTTGCTAGTCATAGCTAGTCTTTGCTTGCAGCATCTGCCGGAACAGATGGTATTTATTTGCTCCCCCACCGAGCAAATTAGGCACAAGGCCGATTTTTAATGTGAGGAGTGAAGGGAGGGGGAAGGGAAAAAGGGGACCAGCTCCCGAGAGGTGGGAAATGGGAGCTGGTTAATGGTCAGTCATGTGGGGTTGCCCCCACATCTGGTCTTTGCTAGTCATAGCTAGTCATAGCTTGCAGCATCTGCCGGAACAGACACTACACTTTGATCTTGTCGCCCGGGCCGCCGAAGCTGGCTCTGGGTCTGTTGTATTCATTTGCTTCTCCGCTGAGCAAATTAGGCACAAGGCCGTTTTTTAATGTGGAGATGGAGGGAGGGGGGGAGGGAAAGGGAGGTCCAGCTCCCGAGAGGTGGGAAATGGGAGCTGGGTAGTAACTGTGGTCTGTAGGGTGATCCCTACATTGACCAAGTTCAGATATGTGGGGTTACCCCCACATATGGTCTTTGCTAGTCATAGCTAGTCTTTGCTATCAGCATCTGCCGGACAGATACTACACTTTGATCTTGTCCCCCGTGCCGCCGAAGCGGGGGGGGGGATGTGGCTCTAGGCCTGTTGTATTTATTTGCTTCCCCACTGAGCAAATTAGGCACAAGGCCGTTTTTTAATGTGGAGATGGAGGGAGGGGTGAGGGAAAGGGGGATCCTGCTCCCGAGAGGTGGGAAATGGGAGCCGGACAGCAACTGTGGTCGTAGGGTGATCCCTACCTTGACCAATTTCAGATATGTGGGGCCACCCCCACATATGGTCCCTGCTAGTCATAGCCGGTCCTTGCCTGCAGCATCTGCCGGAACAGATACTACACTTTGATCTTGTCCCCCGTGCTGCCGAAGCAGCTGGGGTGGCCTTCAGCCTGTGATTCGAGTCGAATTTCGCTTTTTTTTATACCAAAAACCGAATGTAACGCGTGCCGATGCGGGAAATGTCGAATAATTAACGTTTGAAAGTCAATAAAATTAAATAGACAGGCGAGCTTCGTGGGTAACTCTGAGATATTACAATTTATAGATGATATAAAAAGTTTTAAGAAGTTGTGAACCGAGCAAGCGCTTCTCTGAAAGAAGCCTTTTGTGGACATCGAGGAAAAGCGTACATACATACATACATACATACATACATACATACATACATTTTCGCTTTTATATATATAGAAAACCATTTCTTTTTTTCATTATTTTAAACTAGCATTTCACGTTGCCTAGGTGCTTAAAGGTGTATGTTGAGAAAAAAAAATGCAGTCAATTTTTTTAACTTTGACCCCTATTATGACCCCTTAACATTTACTGTTTTGGGCTCAAATCAAGTTATTAAGTTAGATCCATGTCCAAGGAACCTATATCTAAAATTTCAAGTGTTTAGACCTAAAATTGTTGGTGGAGTTTGGTAGAGTTCTCAAAGGTCAAATCGTTGAACTTTGACCCCTTAACAGCCAACTTTCTGGCCGAAAACCAATCACATCGATTTTCCCAAATCTCAGTACCCTGTATATCAAATTTCGAGTCTGTAGACTGAAAATTGACAGAGTTATTTCGTAGGGAAATGTACACAGACAGACAGACACGTTCACTTTTATAGATATACTAGCAGGGGTGCCCGGCGTTGCTCGGGTGTTTGGAGGTGTATGCTGTGCAAAACAAGCAAAAAAACAAAAAAATGGTTAATTTTTTAAAACTTTGACCCCTATTATGACCCCTTAAAATTTATAGTTTCGGGCTCAAATCACTTTATTAAGTTAGATCCAGGTTCAAGGAACCTATATCTAAAATTTCAAGTGTCTAGACCCAAAATTGTCGGAGGAGTTTGGTAGAGTTCTTAAAGGTCAAATCGTTGAAATTTGACCCCTTAACAGCCAAATTTCTGGCTGACACCCGTCACATCGATTTTCCCAAATCTCAGTATCCGGTATTTCAAATTTCGAGTCTATAGACTAAAAATTGACAGAGTTATTGCATAGGGAAATGTACACAGACAGACAGACACGTTCACTTTTATAGATATATATAGATAGATAGATAAATTGTGCCATGTTGCTAATAGAACCATATAAGTGCTCCTTTTGCTAATAAAGCTATAAAACTTTTTTGTGCTAACGAAGCCATAAGCATACCTTTTTACAAATGAAGCAACACAAGTGTGTTTTTTTTTCTAATGAAACTATAAAAGTGCTGTTTTTACCAATGAAACTGCGTGTGCTTTTTTATAATAAAATCCTACCAACTTTTCTAACAAAGTCATAGTGTGGCAATTTTGTTAATGAATCGGGCCATAGTGTGCCATGTTGCTGACAAAGTGGGCCATAGTTTGCCATGTTGCTAACGATGCGGGCCATAGCGTGCCATGTTGCTAACAAAGCGGCCCATAGTGGGCTATAGTTTGCCATGTTGCTAATGATACAGGCTATAGTGTAGCATGTTGATAACAAAGCTGGCTATGTGCCATATTGCTAAAAAAGCTGTACATGATGTGCCATATTGCTAAAAAAGCTGTACATAATGTGCCATATTGCTAAAAAAGCTGTACATAATGTGCCATATTGCTAAAAAAGCTGTACATAATGTGCCATATTGCTAAAAAAGCTGTACATAATGTGCCATATTGCTAAAAAAGCTGTACATAATGTGCCATATTGCTAAAAAAGCTGTACATAATGTGCCATATTGCTAAAAAAGCTGTACATAATGTGCCATATTGCTAAAAAAGCTGTACATAATGTGCCATATTGCTAAAAAAGCTGTACATAATGTGCCATATTGCTAAAAAAGCTGTACATAATGTGCCATATTGCTAAAAAAGCTGTACATAATGTGCCATATTGCTAAAAAAGCTGTACATAATGTGCCATATTGCTAAAAAAGCTGTACATAATATGCCATATTGCTAAAAAAGCTGTACATAATGTGCCATATTGCTAAAAAAGCTGTACATAATGTGCCATATTGCTAAAAAAGCTGTACATAATGTGCCATATTGCTAAAAAAGCTGTACATAATGTGCCATATTGCTAAAAAAGCTGTACATAATGTGCCATATTGCTAAAAAAGCTGTACATAATGTGCCATATTGCTAAAAAAGCTGTACATAATGTGCCATATTGCTAAAAAAGCTGTACATAATGTGCCATATTGCTAAAAAAGCTGTACATAATGTGCCATATTGCTAAAAAAGCTGTACATAATGTGCCATATTGCTAAAAAAGCTGTACATAATGTGCCATATTGCTAAAAAAGCTGTACATAATGTGCCATATTGCTAAAAAAGCTGTACATAATGTGCCATATTGCTAAAAAAGCTGTACATAATGTGCCATATTGCTAAAAAAGCTGTACATAATGTGCCATATTGCTAAAAAAGCTGTACATAATGTGCCATATTGCTAAAAAAGCTGTACATAATGTGCCATATTGCTAAAAAAGCTGTACATAATGTGCCATATTGCTAAAAAAGCTGTACATAATGTGCCATATTGCTAAAAAAGCTGTACATAATGTGCCATATTGCTAAAAAAGCTGTACATAATGTGCCATATTGCTAAAAAAGCTGTACATAATGTGCCATATTGCTAAAAAAGCTGTACATAATGTGCCATATTGCTAAAAAAGCTGTACATAATGTGCCATATTGCTAAAAAAGCTGTACATAATGTGCCATATTGCTAAAAAAGCTGTACATAATGTACCATATTGCTAAAAAAGCTGTACATAATGTACCATATTGCTAAAAAAGCTGTACATAATGTGCCGTATTGCTAATAAATGTCTGTAGTGTGCCATTTTATTAAAGAAAACATTAAATTCCATAAGTCTTATCTGTATTTGTAATGATATTTATTCAGATAATTTTAATATAATAATTTTAAAAAAATTTACATTAATTTTGTGTGATCATTTTGAGTAAGATCACATCACTATGGTAGAATAATAAAAATTCAAGTTTTAAATAAATTTCCTCAACTGATGGCAGGAGTTGGCGATAAAATATTTTAAGTCATTACTACATCAATTTGCCATGTACGGCACAATCATGTTGACACACCGGTTTTCGCCAGATCACCGAAGTTAAGCAAGATTGAGCCAGGCCAGTACCAGATGGGTGACCATTTGGGAAGGCTAGGCGTTTTATGTACCTTCTGGGAAGTTTAGGCGTGGGGCCAGCACTCTGACTCTGTAAAAAGAACTCCTCGCTACAAAAACATCTAAAAAAAGTTGTAGATGGTCTATGCCCCTCCAGGGGCTCAAGGCGATGGATGGGACATCAATTTGCCAACTTTTTCAAAGCAACTGCACATGTAATTGCCCACACAGACCATTTGGTGTATGTGAGGCGTGCGTCTATCCCTAGAAACAATGGACACCTACTGAAATGGTTCTTGCACAAGGATAAGTTTATGGGTAAGCAATGGGTGCACAGTAAAAAGCTGCCCCTTTTTCTGATTATCAAATGCTTCAGTTCAATGGCAGGGAGAAATTTAAGATGACTGATGGAATGAGCAGAGAAGGGCTGATAGTTGCCCGACAGGGTTGTCTAGTCTACCCTACTACTTTACTAATAACATGTGTATGGGAGGAAACGAGTGGGGGGGGGCTTCATACCTTTCCTGAGATTCTTAGTAAGAGTGACCTTTTTATTGTCAGCTTTTATTTCTGAAAAGTCAATCATCCAGATACTGATCAAGATCAATATATCGTAACTTTGTTAATGCAACAAGAAACGATTTTTTAATGGATATGTGCCTCTGTGTGTGTGTGTGTGTGTGTGTGTGTGTGTGTGTGTGTGTGTGTGTGTGTGTGATTAACATTTAGTTTTAAGATATGCAAGTGAAATGATTTGTGGCAATTTTAAATGGTATCTTCTTTTATCGCAAATTGGACTCATTAAAAAGAAAAAATTAAAATAAAATGGTGAGGTACATGACAATAAATCTGGGTTTTTTTTTTAAGAAGAAATGATTTGCTGAGAGTTTATTATTTCACTTTGCCGGTGTAATGTAAAATATTCCCCTGTAAAAATTATTCTTTTTTATCTATAAGAGAGAAAAGCTATTTTTAAGATCAGACCAGAGATATAAATTAGCTTTATGTGAAATTTGCAAAAAATAGGCTCAGCCGTTTTGGAACCTATGAGGAAGGAACTCTCTCTTTCACACACACACACACACACACACACACACACACACACACACACACACACACACACACACACACAAAGTGCTTTATATATATATATATATATATATGTTTGGAGGTACAGAATTTATATACAGTTTTGAAAATAATAAGCGGAAGTTTCTCGAGAGCTCTTTCGGCTATCATCTCATCAGGAGAAAATCAATAGCGTACAAAATAATATTATGTCGAAAATAAAGAGTTCTAATGGGGAACTTATTGAATGTGCCAAAAGTACGGGGATACTAAAATAAATTTATTAAAGTTTAAAAACGATTAAAATATATTTTATTTTTAAACGATTAAAATATATTTTGTTTTAATCGTTTTTAAGCGTTAATAAATTTATTTTAGTATCCCCATACTTTTGGCACATTCAATAAGTTTCCCATTAGAACTCTTCGACAATATTATTTTGTACGCTATCGATTTTCTCCTGATGAGATGATAGCCGAAAGAGCTCTCGAGAAACTTCCGCTTATTATTTTCAAAATATATATATATATATATATATATATACATATGTGTGTGTGTGTGTGTGCGTGCACCCATTCGTGTAATTCAGTGTTATAGAAAAAATAACCAGCGTGTTCAATTATTTGTGGAAGAAAATACATCTTTTTATTCAATGGATATTATACATTAGTCAGATCTTCTATTAGTATCTTCAGTTTCATGAAACCACTGGAAACTCAACCATAGGTTTAAAGAGACCAAATGTGACCGATTCATAAGCTTACGTTTTGATAGTGTAGCATACAATCTGGGTTGAGTTTCTAGTGTTAATGTGAAACCGAAGGTACCAATGGAAGATCAAACTAATAGCGTCCATTGAATATATATATATATCAACACAAAATGACGTCTTCTATCTGTTCTGATACTACATTTTACTTTTCTGTCCTAGATCAGTAGAGAACTCCTTCATAACTGAGGCGATTTTTATTTTTGGTCCTATCTAGATTACCCCTTTTTGAGGAGCTTGATTTTTCCCCACATTAAAAACCGACCTTGTGCCTTAATCTGCCCTCGTGGGGAGGCAAGTAAATATTTATTTTAGGCCCTTCTTCTAAGCCCAGTTTTTCTTCATCATTTGAATCCTACTTCACTTCCTTTCGAGGGATGCTTGTTTACAGAAAGGGGGGTAGGGGGCCGATGAGGGGGTTTGTGTACATCGTTGAGTTATCAATAGCAACATGTTTTTCCATTTATAACTAACGAGTCGAGTCCGTGAGAGGCACGACAGCTGATTTTATAGTTGGTAAATAGTGATCCGCCCCACCCCACCGCTAATCAGAGAACATTTGGATAATCACCCCCCCCCGCCGCCAGAACCTGGTGATAGAAAAAAAGAGAGGAGGTAGTGCAGTTTAGAGAGGAAGCTGGAGAAAGAAATACAGATAAAGTTTCTCTCTCTAAAACGATTTTTTTTCCTACAAGACCAACTGCTCTCCAATAATCCACCCCGTTCTGTCCGTTTTCCCTTCTACCCCTAACTATTGTTTGCCATTTACAGTGTGTCGACTGGCGGATGCCGTGGTGGTACGGAGACCATATTTCTGAACTGTCCATATTCTGCAGCATTGAGTAACGCCAGATAAAAAAAAAAAATAAATAAATAAATAAAATAATAATCCACTAATGGCCGCTAACCAGTTCTTTTTGGCGGGAATAAATTGTTTGGCACAGAATCGATTTGTCCTTTGTGAGTCCCGATTTCCTTTCACACTATAACATGGCTGATTTCAGCTCAAAAGGCTAACGGAAAAGAAAAAAAAGTGTTTGTATGTGGGAAGGGGGTGTATCAACAAACGCAGCCCCTTACCTTCTCTTCATTACTCAGCTCTTTCTAATAACCACCACTCCCCACAATATTTAACCCCCTCAGCTTACTCAGTATAAGGGAATGAAAGCAAAAAGGTTTCTTGACTAAAGAATGGTTGAGTTGTGAGAAAGAGATGGGGGGTGAGGGGAAAGAAATACATGTTAACGTAAGTTCACTATTTTTTTTTTTACACATGCAAGGGCATTTCAGACCATAAAAAGGGGAGATAACTGTGATAAGAATAACTGTTACCAATTAGGATAATCATAGCGTGATTATTATTATGACGATAGCAATACTTATAAATATAATGAAAATGGTGATTATAATAATAATAATGATAATGATAATAATAATAATAATATCAATATCAATATCAAAAATAGGAAATAAAAAGGTTACCAGATGCAGAAAGGAACAATTATAACAAAAAAGTTCTTTGAAAGTGGGGGACAAAAAAAAAAAAAAAAAGAAGCAAAGATTGTGAAAGAGGAAAAAGGAAAAAAAAAAGGTTGGATAGAGGAATAGATAGAAAGAGGAATTTATAGAAACAAAGAGAATAGTGAAGGGAGAAAAAAGAGGATTAGAGCAAGAGAGGAGGAGGAGGATAAGGGGTTATATGAAGAGTCAGAGAGAAAAGGGGGAGAGGGGTAAGAGGAAGCTATAGAAAGAGATTATAGAAAGGAAGAGAGGGAATAGGGAAGAGAGAAAGATAGAATTAGAGGAAGAGGGAGGGAGGTGTTATGTGAAGAGTTAGAGAGTAAATTGAAAAAGAGATAGAGAATAGATAGATTAGGGGGGAGAGAGAGAGAGAGAGAGTCGTTGTTCCTATTTACAATGTCCCCCCACGGGACAGAGTTAGACACCAGGGTCGTTTTTTTAATGTGGAGAAAAGGAACAAAAATAAAAATTGTCTCAGTTGTGAAGGACCTCCCCTCCACTGACAGAGAACAAGAAATTGAAGTGCAGCCGCTGAAGAACAGATACTACACTTTGATCTTGCCCCAAAGTCCAGGTATTTATTTGCTCCCCCACTGAGCAATTTAGGCACAAGGCCGATTTTTAATGTGAGGAGTGAAGGGGAAATGGGGACCAACTCCCCGGGGAGTAGGAGAGCTGGATAATGGACAATTGGTATGAAGGGTTGCACCTACATTGACCAAGGTCTTATATGTGGGGTCGCCCCCACATATGGTCTTTGCTTACAGTATCTGCCGGAACAAATACTACACTTTGATCTTGGCCAAAAGGCCAACAACGGGAGAAACGTGTCTTTTTGTTATGAAACGTTTGATACATCAATTAAAACCTATAACCAAAGTAAATAATAAAGTGGCTTGTTAGACATCCTGGCTCTTTCCTTCATACACTTTGATGATCTGTGGTGATAAAATGATTTTAATATAATTAGAGAGCAATTGGACAGGGCACACAAGGACAGCAGGGTAGAGAAGGGTCAACGAATTTCACTCCTTTCTCTTTTTCGGGACTCCCCTGTTGGAATTCCTCACCGTCTCACTCGGCTCTCATCTTATTTTCTTAAATTTTTTTATTGAATCTTTCCTTTCTGTATGTTATCATTTCTTTTGTCTCCTCTCCTCACTAACATTTTGCTATGTCTGCTTCTCCCTTGCTCTGCCACCTCTGTCTTTGCTATCTCCTCCACACTATCGTCTCCCCACTCTCTTTTGCATTATATCTCTTGCTATCTTTCTCTCTGCATTCTATTTTTCTTTTTTCCTCTTTTGTCATCTCTTCCTACTTTCTGTAGGTATCTGCTCATATATATATATATATATATATATATATATAGTCATCCACATACAGTACTGTTTCGCTGTCTCCCAGCTACTCAGTGCGGCTAGACAAGCAACTACCTCAAGCCAGAATCGAAACCCGACTGCCCAAACGACAGTCGGAGCTTCTAACCATTGTGCTATTTGGCTGCTGCTATGCGTGCAGTGAATTAACAATGTTTTGAAATTGTCCAAATACCTAAGCTCAATTTGTTTACACAAAGAGCTTCGCTTAATACACTAATGGTAATTTGTATATCACTTTCTATCTGGTATTCAACAATGTCGACTCAGGAGAGATGTGGTTGGATATATATATATATATATATATATATATATATATATATATATATATATATATATATTAGCAGGCCGCCTGGCATTGCCCAGTCATAAAATACACATAAATATTATATTTTAATTAATGCAGAATACATATTTATTATAAGCAGAAATATTGTAGGTATTAAGTTATTTTCCTTTTAAAAAAAATGAAGTAAAAAAAAAAAAATGGAAAGAAACTGAGACATGTGCATGCAAGTATTATGTTCTTTCTAAACAGTTTACGCCTTGTAAGTAAAAAAAAAAAAATACTCGAGCTTGGATCAAAACCAAAACCTAAAGACAGTGAATCAAGTACGATAACCATTAGGCCAACTTGACAAGATCTTTAAAACTTGTTTTCAAACCTACTTATTCTTAACAGAAGGAATCTGTCATGAAAACCATTCATGTATGTGCATTTGTGAAACATCTACATGCCAATGTTTCAATTTTGACTCCTTAGCAGCCCTTTTTTCCTGATGAAAACTGATTATAAAAGTCTTCCTTCAGTCTTGACAAACTATGGATACCCACTGTAAGGGTGCCTGTGCGTTAAATTTTTGTGGCAAGAGTTGCACACTCTCCAACCACATCTCTCCTGAGTCGACATTGTTGAATACCAGTTGCAAGTGGAGGTTCAGGACGACTGGAAATAATGCCGAGATAAGTGGAAAATACACACAGCGTCTAGAATTCCCAAATAGTCACCCATCTTGTACTAGCCAGGCTCAACATTGCTTAATTTCGGTGATCTGACGAGAACCGGTGTATCAATGTGATTATGCTAAACATGCTGTATATATATATATATATATATATATATATATATATATATATATATATTCAGAATGTGAGAGAAACAACGTCCAAGAGCTATGACAGCCAATAAACCGAAAGTCCAAGACTCAAGTTTCGCCCTCATTTGGGCTCATTAGTTAAACATATCCGAACCCAGGATTCGAAACCCAAGCCTCTTGCATGCGAGGCAAGCACTCTGCCAACTGAACAAACGCCCTGCACACAAGAAATTCTATTAACTAACACAGATCAAGCAAACCGTGGTAATATCCGACTATGGAATGGACTTACTTCGTCTTGACAAGGGACGCGGACATCCCCTCTCTCTGTTTTTCCTCTCTCTCCCTCTTCTTTTCCTCTCTCTCCCTCTTCTTTTCCCCCCTCTCTCTCTTCTTCCCCCCCTCTCTCTCTTCTTCCCCCCTCTCTTCTTTCCCCCCTCTCCCACTTCTTTTCCTCCTTCTCTCTCCTCTTTTTACCTCTCTCTTTTCTTTCCCCCCTCCTTCCCTTTGTCCCTCCCTTCCCCCCCTCTGCCCCTCTCTTTCACTCCTCTGTCTCTCTCTCTTTTCCTCTCTCTCTCTCTCTTCTCTCTCTCTCTTCTTTTTCTCCTCTCTCTCTCTCTCTCTCTCTCTCACTCTTCTTTTTCCTTTCACCCGTACTTGTTCATTGGTTGTTTTAATTAACCTCATATTTCTGCTTGGTCGATTGCATGTGCGCTAAGAATTTTTTGTTGTTGTATTTTAATTCGCTTCCTGTTTCATCAATTACAAAAGAACAATTGACACCGAGTTAGCGGGGATGGGGGAGGGTCGGCGTTACAAAACCATCTCACAATCAATTACTAATGATGGCAAACTAATAAAAACAGCTTCCATCCATTCTCCTTCTTAATCCTCCTCTTTTTCTCTTCCTCTCAATGCACACACTCACACATTCTACTATCCGCTCTTTTCTTCATCACCCTTCTGTTTTGGTCATTCTTTCAATTACATTATCTATTTCATACATTTCTTATTCATACAAACATGTCTAGTAGCATAAACTTATATTAATTATTACCTATATCTTAATACTCTAGTATCTTGAAGGTACATACGTGTGTCACTGTTTGCAGATTATAAATTATTCCGTTGGGAGATTCTATTTATTAAAAATGGGGATAGAAGCTGATAACATAATACAAACATTAAATTATTGCACTAATTTGAGGTTCATAGTATGTTATCACTAGGGCTATGACCTTAAACTATATCCGATGGTGAGGCCCCAGCTTGCGGGCTTTTGGGGAGTGTGGAGCCATCCTTTAATTGCCAATGCTCCCAGGTCCACTCTGACCCAGATTGGTAGTACCTGTTAGGGTCCCAACTATGGGTTAAATAGAAACCGACTTAAAAAAAAACAAAAACAAATATACTCTATTAAATAATTGTTCTTCAAAATCACTGGATTCGGCATTAAATAACCTGAAAAGGGTTGATATGCCTTAAAACAAAAACAACCAACCAACTAGGGCTATGACAACAGCATATTCTTTTTATTGTTTTGACTCTCGAGTGTGTACCTGTTGATTTCTTATATGCTTTTATATAGAGGGATGTGGTCCTCGGTTGATTGACTGTGTCTAACTGTGTCAAATATATACTCGAGAGTCAAAACAATGAAAAGAATATGCTGTTGTCATAGCCCTAGTTATCACCTTCTATCCCCCCTTTTTAATAAATAGGATCCAAGACACAATATAAAAAAAGAAAAAAATATATAAATAAAAAAATGTCGCTTTTGGACTGTACATAAAACTAAAGTATACTTTTTTGGTCTTCTAGCTAGGATCCAAAGGTCGTATCTTTTCTGTCTGTATAATAGGGCTTCCTTGGTTTCATAGGGTTTCCGTTCAGGTCGGGCGTCCATACAATGGAAAATATGTCACAGGCTCCTATAAGGATAATGGAGATAAACTGTAATAACCAGATATATTCTGGCACTACAGTAACCAGATTACTTAGATAAATACTTTTACAGTTTTAACAAAAGGACTACAATGATATCACGGGCGGGAGGGGGGGTCTCCATTTATGCTGAACGTCCACAGAATGCCAAGCATTTCATAGGAAAGATGCCACTGTGGAATTCCCACAGGTCCCGCTAGTATTTATCATTTGATTAACAGCAAAATTGCACGGTGTTGTCAAGAGTTAAAATAATAATTGTTACAAATCAAATAAATCAAAGTCGAAAGCCGACCGACATTTGTTGTTTCCGCGCATAACTCTCTCTCTTCAGTGCTACTGCTGTTTGTTTTTGTTATTTTTGTATTAAATCATTGTTAGTATACATAAGAAACCAAAAGAAAAACACGTACAACTTTATTTTTGGTTGGGGGGGGGGGACAAATGTGTTTTCTGTTTTATTTATGCTAGTTCCATTAAAAATTATGGTGATAGTGCATTGATGTCTTTGTGTAGATACACAACGCAAATTTAGAACAATTATGCACGTTTGTTTTTTTGTTTATTTTTACTTAGCATTTTATGTGTCTTTGCAACAAACTTCTGTTTCACTTCTCAGTTTGCTTTCTTCTAGCTTGTTTATTTAACTATATCGCTTACACCGTTATTTCTGGTTTAGATATATATCTGCAAATCGCTTATTTTTATTGCGTTTCTGAGTTTTTGAGATGAGGATTGCTTCATTCTATTATTTGGATTCTTTGTACTACTGTTCTCATCTTGAGTTCTATTTTCACGTTTCAGTCAATATAACTTCTGACCTGTGGCGTAGTCGATAAAGTACTTGGTAAATTCAGTTATAAAGCTATCTATTAATTAAAAGCGAAAATGTGTGTTCGTGTGTACACTTTTTTGTACGTTCGACAAAAGCTTTTTTTTTTTTTGTGGGGGGGGGTACGATATCTTACAACTTTTTATATACTTGTAGCGGACTGGTGGATATATTATACATATCCCCCAGTCGTACAAAATAGGAAAACTGAATTGTTTTGAGGAAGGAACGAACAACGCGTTTATTGAATTAAACGAACAGGAATTTATTTTGTGAAGAAACAAATGAAAGAAAAGGGTACAGCACGTGTTTAGTTTGGCGTGCGTCTCTCGCTGTTAATTGGTGAGAAGGAAAGTCTATCGTTGCAGAGAGAGAGAGAGTGAGAAAGTCAATCCAGTTTGGCGTGCGTCTCTCGCTGTTAACTGGTGAGAAGGAAAGTCTATTGTTGTAGAGAGAGAGAAAGTCAATCCAGTTCATGGAGATAGAAAGCGTGTAAGGTGCACGTACTGTCTGTTGACTCTTACCCCCACACATTACTATGTGTGGGGGCAAGAGTCAACAAGCAGGTGACGTGAGGCGCGCGAGCCCCGAAAGGGAGCGAATGGTCCGTTGACTGCTCAACTCGGGAGCTAAGTCGAAAAAGGGGAAACCAGGTCAGGTCTCTTGTATTTATAGTTGTTTCCGGTGGTCTTTTGCGCATGTGTGGATTTCCTTTAAAGGGGAAGTGACGTTGCCCATGTGTGCGTATGTGTGTGTGTACATGTGTGTACGTTAGCGTATGTGTGTGTATGCACGTGAATGTGAGTGTATGTACGCGAACGTGAATATATCTATGTGTGTGTATGTGCGCGCATATGTTTGTGTGCGCATATGTGTATGACAAGAAAAATGGCTTGAGATGTGAATGCGTGTTTTTGTGCGAGACTAGAAGGGCTCATAATATCTCCACTTTACAAAAGGAGGTCGTCTCTATCTTTTATTTGAGCAACTTTTATTTTATAAAATTTGCGCTTCTTTCTCTCACCTGTTTGTTTGGCTTTTTTGTATAAACTGAGCGAAAGTAATCAGAGAAATTGCGATTTCCCTGGCACATTTTCTAGGGACGTCCAGAAAAGCAA
Source organism: Euprymna scolopes (assembly GCF_053919585.1). Taxonomy (NCBI): domain Eukaryota; kingdom Metazoa; phylum Mollusca; class Cephalopoda; order Sepiida; family Sepiolidae; genus Euprymna; species Euprymna scolopes. Next base: position 109,995,116 of record NC_136498.1, on the reverse strand, counting down.
TCAGCTTTGATCAATGCGGGGTAAACCCTTCATATCAGACAATTGCTATTCATTTATTCACTTCCCTTTTTATGGGGAGCTGGTTTTCACCAACATCTTGAGGAAACAAACAAATATGCAGAAAGCTTTAAGCTTAACTGGCTTGCAGCCAAAATTAAGTGCGTGATTTCATTCGCCTATGGCGTGATGTTTGACCTCGTTGAATTTACGCACCTGTATGAACTCATTCACTTAACTTTTTAATCGTTTAATTTGAACGATTCTCACTTCCTCTTTCGATTGACTACCCTTAATTCCAACGCTTGTGACTTCCGGTTGCATGATGGATGCATCAGCTAAGACGTTAGGTTTCTTTTTTCACCTTCTTTTCCTCCTTTGCATTATGGGTTCGAGCCTGCCTGCCTACTACCACCTCTCTCCACCCAAGCGGCATACTGTTGCTTTGATCCTCCTCTCTCCCGCTACTGCCACTTTTTTTAATGGTGTACTGTTGCCATATCTGGGCAAGAGATGCTCGTCGTGTGCTATTTTTGCCTTGGTAGAGTTCAAAACCGGCTTTGAAACGTAGTAGGTGATACTCTTTTCTCTTCCTGGCAGCTTCTTTCCTACAAGAAAGGCGTTGCGAGCCTGTCTCTGCTCTATCATTATTTTCATGATAAGTGCTAGTCTGAGCTCCAATCTATAAACTTTCACAAAAAACATCTAACTAACTACAACTATCAACAATTTCCCACTCTATCTGTGCCTGCATCTAAACGCATATTCCATGAACAATGCTTCTCTCATAAAACTACCCGCCTGTGGAACACTGTTCCACTGACCTGCTTCCCGATCGATTACAATATGGTAACGTTCAAGTTCAATGTAAACAAGTTCTTATTAAGCTGTCCCCTTAAATAATCCAAATTCTACCCAGTCTACACCATTAATGATTACTTACATTCATTGACCCTTATCCTCAAGTGGCTTTCGAGCCTTGATAAGTGGCGACTTCCTTGTAAAAGAAAACTCTGGTGTTATGAAATTATTGAAACAATGTTGACAGTCTTTGTCTTGAAAGGCAGATTTTTATTTTGGTGAAAACTTTTATTCCGCACCCAATCTCGCACTGTACTTATTGCTCAACTTGCATATCGGTGTAAGGATGTGTGCATTTACGTGCTTATATATGCATACGCTAACGTATTAGTACAAACACACACACACACACACACACACACACACACACTGCATACGTATGTTCCGTGTAGACACTTGCCTGTGTGATTGTTTTTGAAGTGTGCGTGTGACGTGTGTGAGTTTTTTGTTGTCGCCATCTGATCGTGATACATCTGCTGGGGGTCGAAAGCCATCACTTGCCCTACGTGTAGACGACATTAATTGTGATGTGGATGCTGCGTGTTCTTCTTTTTGCCCACGAAAAGAAAAGATGCCTTTGACTTGCCATTAGAAATCAAATCGTATTTATCTTCTTTCACAGTTTTAATGAAAATACGGACTTTTTCCTGTTTTGTAACTACACCCCTTCCTTCATCGAACTCTCACCTCTCTCTCTCTCTCTCACCCCTCTCTCTCCATCTTTATAATTTCTTGTCCCCCCTCTCTCTCCTCATTGCACTCTCCTCCTTCTGCCTCCTTTATCTCTGTCCCTTTCTTTAAACATCCTTGTTTTCTGCTACATTCTTTTTCCTTTCTCTCTTTTTCCTTTCTCTTTATCCATTTTTCTTTTCTCTCTACCTCTTTTTCCCTTTCTCTCTTTCTACCTCTTTTTCCATTTCTCTCTTTCTACCTCTTTTTCCCTTTCTCTCTTTCTACCTCTTTTTCCTTTTCTCTCTTTCTACCTCTTTTTCCCTTTCTCTCTTTCTACCTCTTTTCCCTTTCTCTCTTTCTACCTCTTTTCCCTTTCTCTCTTTCTACCTCTTTTTCCCTTTTTCTCTTTCTACCTCTTTTTCCCTTTCTCTCTTTCTACCTCTTTTTCCCTTTCTCTCTTTCTACCTCTTTTTCCCTTTCTCTCTTTCTACCTCTTTTTCCCTTTCTCTCTTTCTACCTCTTTTTTCCATTCTCTCTCTCTACCTCTTTTTTATTTTCTCTCTCTACCTCTTTTTTGCTTTCTCTCTCTACCTCTTTACTCCTCCCTCTTTTTTCTCTCTGCCTCTTTTTGTACAAAAAAAGTGGTTAGATATGTCGAGGCTTCACTGGACTTAAGCAAAACAAATTGTTTTCTGGATGCATTTTTGACTGAATCAAATTCTTTCAAATAGGTTTCTTTCACTTAGCAATTTCGAAGCTAGTTCTCAAGATTTTTTTTTTTTTTTTTAATAACTTACCAAGCAATGATGTGTATCTTTCAGTCACCCAGAGGGAAAAGGCACTGATTTGGCCGGGCCGACTGTTTTTTATGAATTCAGCTATTTCTCCTTCCATCTTTCTGAGATCACTATTTTCTCCTCTCTTCCTTTTCCCCCTCTATTTCTTCTGAAATCTCTTTCTCTATGAAATCTCTCTGTCCCTCTCGCTCTAAGATCGGCCTCCTTATTTTTCTTTTTACCCCCCCCCACCAATTGGACATCGGTTATTTTGTCGTTTTTTACTATCCTTTTTTTTATATTTTTACAAAAGAATCACCATTTATCAAGACCCAGAGGCCACTGGAGGATAATGATTAAAGAGTGTACATTGGTCAAAAGGACAATATCATAGTAATCATTAGAAGTGTAAATTTGGTAAATTGGATTACTTAAGAAGAGCGGCTCATCAAGAACTTGTTTACATTGGACTTGAAGACGGCCATATTGTAGTCAGCTGGAAAGCAGGCAATCGAAAGAGGTTTCCACAGTCGTGCAGTTCTTAGAAAGAAGCTTTATTCATGGAAATTATGTTTAGGTTTAGACATAGATAAATAGTGGGGGAAATTATTGATCGTGTTTACAGCCAAATGAGTGTTTCTCGTGAAAGTTTGGCGAGGGGGGGGGATAGATTGAATCTCAGACAAGCACTTGCCATGAAAATAACGATAAAGCAGAGACAGGCTCACAACGTCTCCTCTGTGAAAAAGAGGTTGCCGGAAAGAGAAAAAGGCATCCCCCCCCCCACTAGGCTACGAAGTCTATTCTGAGCTCTGTCAAGGCAGGATAAAGTCTTCCTAGCAGCTCCTGCCCAGATGTGACAGCAATACTCCATCCTTTGACATACCTCTAGCATCATTTAAATTATTTCTTCTTATGTCAGATCTATTAATATGTGGCTACAATTTCCTTATCAACTCTGACTGTCAAAAGTTTCCCCCACTCTTTATCTGTGCCTAAATCAAAACGCGGATTCCATGAACAAAGCTTCTTTTTTAGAACTGCACGCCTGTGGAACTCTGTTCCGTCTGCCTGCTTCCCACCGGACTACAACTTGGATGTGTTCAAGTCCAACGTTAACAAATTCCTAATGAACCGCCCCCTTAAGTAAACACTTCATCAAATCTCCACACTAACATAATGTACTTGCAATAACCCTTATCCCTGAGTGGCTTCCGGGCCTTGATAAGTGGTGACCACTGTGTAAAAAAAAAAAAAAACTTAGAAAAGTAAACAAGTCATTTTTCGATTTTTCTTTCCTTAAATACATTTCTTTTTTTTTTTTAATATATTTGTTTTGATTGTTTCTGTTGTTCATTGCTTCATTATCAGTAAAACTGTTTATTTAGTTTTGCTAATACTAAAACAAATGACCGATAGCTTAACAATCCCTCTCACCGATACCAGTTAGGTTTGTTTAACAATTGTCATTTCTAGTTATCATTTGAGATATTCATTTTTCTAATATCTCCAAAACCAAATATCCTATCATTCCTTGATTTTTGACAAAGTGTCTTCTCATTACGTGACCATACTTGACTCACCAAGTTCGCTTAGCAAGGCAATTCAGCATCGCTCAATACTAGAAATAGTGCTTTTTTTTTTTTTTTTTTTTTTTACAAAGGAGTCAACACTTATCAAGGCCCAGAGGCCACTCAAGGATAAGGGTTAATAAGTGTACAATGGTCAATGGGACAATGACATAGTAATTGTCAGTAGTGGAAATTTGGTACATTGGATTACTTAAGGGGAACAGCTCATGAAGAACTTGTTTACATTGGACTTGAAGACGACAATATTATAGTCAGCCGGAAAGCAGGCAAATGGAAGAGTTCCACAGGTGTGCAGTTCTAAGAAAGAAAGCTTTGTTCAAGGAATCTACGTTTAGGTTAGGACACGGATAAAGAGTGGGGGAAATTATTGATAGTGTTTTCAGCTAGACGAGTTATAAAAACAGTTTGACCCCAAGCTCAATAACTAACCTAACAAGTCACGTTTCATTCTAATATCTGATTTCTCTTAGTCTGTCTGTCCATTCCACTTTTTCTTAGAAACTACTGAACCGATCTGACTGAAATTTTATATAGAGTTTTTGCAAAGGAGTATTATGATATCCATTCGATGCACAGCTAAAGATTAATAGAGATTTGTATTTAAGTAGTCTGCGTGCCAGGTTCTGCCCAGGTATTTGGAGGTGTGTGTTGAGCAAAATAAAAAAAAAAAGTTGTAGTAGACAGGCAGGCTCAAACCCGTACCGTGAAGGAAAAAAAAGTATGTGAAAAAAAAAAAGTGATGTCTCTGCTGTTGCATCAATCGCTAAACCGGAAATGGTAAAGGGTTAAACTAAAACTAGTCAATCAAAAAGAGGGGATGACTTTCGAAAATATCGGCAAAAAAAGCGACCCTCCTTGTAGAAAAGTGCCTAGTTAAGGGTGAAGGAATTAATTTTTTTGGCTAATTTTTCAATATTTGTCGTCCGAAGGATCGAACTTTAAAACAATGCAGATCTCGTGAAAATCCATCGCCTCTGTCGAAAGTTTTAGGTAGACATACAAACATACATACATACATTTAAACAGACAGGTGAGATTTATATTATAGACTAGCGGGGGGTACCCGGCGTTGCCTGGGTGTTACGAGGTGTGTATGCTCTTAAATCAAAAAGAAACCCGGGAGGGGGGGGGTAAAAAAGTTTTGGTAAGTTGGTAGGATCGAACCTGAAGCCCTGAGGCGAAGTTGGAAAATAAAATGTGAAAAAAAAAACATGGCATGTTAACGCTCGGCCAGCCAGAATGAGTTACTGAAAGATGTTTGAATTGATTTAAGTTAGAAGAGAGTTGACAGGTGCCCGCACAGAAGTCGTAGAGTTAACATTTTGTGCGAGCATGACGATGACGACGACGGTGATGTAAGCAATAGCTATTTAGCAGTTAACATTTTCTGTGGGACAGTTTTTAATGAGGTCAATAATCCGGTTTGTTTGTTTTTACCTAACTTTGGGGAAAAACAGCTCCCCCGTTTATTAGGGGAGTGTCTCATCTCGAAATGAAAGCAACTGTCTGATATAACAACGGTAAGCCAACATTGACCAAACGTTACATCACTTTCTAGAGACCACTGGCCATGGGCCAGTGATGTGAATCGAGTTTCGCTTTTTTTAGACCAAAAAGCGAAAGCAATACGTGGCAATCCCAAAATGTTGAATATTTAGCGTTTCAAAGTCGGGCAAATTAAATAGGCAGGCAACGCCTGTTCGTAACTCATAGATATTATGATTTCGATGTGATATAAAAAGTTTTAAAAATGAGCGACGGCCTTGAGAAGCCGCCGAAAAAAGATCCTTTTGCGGACATACAGAAAAAACGAACATACATACATGCACACATTTTCACTTTTATATATATATATATATATATATATATATATATGTACAAATGAGCATTAGTTCAACTATATCCAGCCAGTGTAATGGCTAAGTCAATGGGCTATAACGTTTGTCCATTTTTAATAGGTTAAAAAATCTTCTATTATATAAAACAATGTCACAAGTATTATGTCAGTTGGATAAATAAGCCGCCTAATAAAACTTGTAAATATTTTTCATATTTAAAGGGAGAAAACTCTTTTATACCCTAAAGTTATCTTCCTTGTCAATAGATGTTTTCAAGTATGATTAATTGAACAGGATTATTTGCTTTTGATTTGACCAGGCGAGAATAAAACGTGAATATTCAAATGGAGAACACTCACTGAAATCAACAAGCAACATACCCCCCCTTATTTCATAGTAATTGTTCCAGTTGTAAGTTGTTAAATAAATCATTTATTACTATTGATCGTCATAGAATCGTTTTCATCCATTTATTTCTTCACATTGGTGTCTTATCACTTATACAAATCAATTCCAAGCAGCTTAATTCGATATTAGGTACACAAATTGCGTTGATTTCTTCTTTCTCTTTAATTATTTAAAATGATCAATGTTTGAGAAAATTAGAAATTGTGATCCGACTTTTTTTCATTTGCGCATCTGTTGTTATTGGATATATTTTAAATGGACGTGCATTTTTTTTTTAATGGAAATGCCATATGTAACTATTAGTTGAAGTGATTATTGCCAGAGTGTCGTTAGAAGTGATAATTTATTCAAATTTGCATATAAATCTTATGAAGTGTGTGTGAGCATGTTATAGTGTGAATTCTGTGTTGCGTTCTAAGATAATTTGTATTTAATATCCTTGTGTATTTTGGAATGTTATCATGTGTCCATACTTGTATTCGTGTTTCGTTTGTGTCAAGATGAAGAAATGAGACGTAATAAATATGCAGAACACAAGCTGTTCAAGTGGGGGGGGAGCTTCTTTTGTTGTTTGGTTTGTTTTTTCCAATCTTATGCACAATTCACGATCCTCTTTCTCTCCCTAATCTTTTTATGAGACTGCATCTTCGTTATAGGAAGAAATAATTGTTCTATGTCTTCTCATTCTCGTGCAGGAAATGGTAAATAACATAGATCTGAATCCAAACAGTTTTTATTGATTTGTTTTTTTTTCACACCATCTGCTTTTTCTGCCGAGCTATTGTGGAATGCTTTTTCTACCAAACTATTATGGGACGCTTTTTCTGACGAACTATTATGGGATGCTTTTTCTGACGAACTATTATGGGACGCTTTTTCAGACGAACTATTATGGGAGGCTTTTTCTGCCAAACTATTATGGGACGCTTTTTCTGCCAAACTATTATGGGATGCTTTTCTACCAAACTATTATGGGACGCTTTTTCTGCCGAACTATTATGGGACGCTTTTTCTACCAAAATATTATGGGACGCTTTTTCTACCAAACTATTATGGAATGCCTTTTCTGCCGAACTATTATGGGATGGCTTTTCTGCCAAACTATTATGGGATGCCTTTTCTACCGAACTATTATGGGATGCTTTTTCTAC
>NC_136498.1:109940321-109982821 GCF_053919585.1 Euprymna scolopes | reverse complement strand
AAATATGACTAATATTTTCCAAAATGACAAGTTTGCTTTTTTTCCTCTTTCGAAGGAAAATAATTTTGCATTTAAAAAAAAAAAACTCCAAAATCCACTGCCATCGCAGCCTTTTGGCACTTAATCAACAGCCAAGGTCTGAAGATTATTTTTCAGGACAAACAAATATTTGCACAGTTTAAACAAAAAAAGTTCGAACGGAATAAAGAAGTCATGAATTGAATAATGAGGGTTACCTTCTGTGGGTCTTTCATGCAAAATGATTTCCCTCTGTGTTTAATAATTTCCATGATTAAACGGAAATCGTTTATTCCCACCCCTCCCTCTTTTTATTTTTCTTGCCATTCTTGTCTGTATAAGTCACCTTCCATCGCAGGTCAAGAAAGCCTTCAATTTTAATTTCAAATATCAGAAATTATTAATCTATTACTTTCTGCTAGATTTAATATTCTCGGATAATATTACAGTTGTCATAATTATCAGCATTCCATCATCATCACCATCATCTTCATCATCATCAATGTTTCGCCTGACACATTGTAGACGGGTCGTCCTCGCATCTTGATGAGAATCTCTGTCTGTAAATACTTCAGTTTCAAATAACATTTTCGTCGTTAAACTTATTCTAATAATTACAAGAGCAACTGGACTCGTGAAAAAGAATTTCAAAAATCTACCTCGCAAATATATCCAGTGAATATAGTGCAAGGGAGATACAAACAATTTCATTTTAAGGGAGGGCTAGAATCATTTAAAAAAAATCTCTCAGTTGAAATGTATAAAATAGCACGTGAATACATTTCTGGCATCTGAGAGGATGCCCCATCCCCAGCAAGAAGAAAATTGAAGGAAAAAATAAAACAGATTCAATGGATGCATCTGATTTTACACAAATTAAAGTATCTCTATAAGAGATTTCAGTCTGTCATGTTTAATTTTAAAATAGTGTTTTGGTCAGCACGTTACAATTTTAAAATTGTGCCTTGGTTAGCACATCACTATTTTAAAATAGTATGTTGGTCAGTATGTCACATTATTAAAATGGTATTGTGGTCAGCAAGTCACATATTTAAAATTGTATTTTCATCAGCTTGTCACATATTTAAAATGGTATTTTCGTCAGCTTGTCACATATTTAAAATGGTATTTTAGTCGCATATTTGAAGTAGTGTTTTGTTCAGCATGTCATATTTTTAAAATCAACATGTCAAAATTGATCTTAAAATAGGATTTGGGTCAACCTGTCTTGCAAAATTTGGAAATAGTATCTTAGTCAGCCTCTAAAATTGATAGTGTTTTTGTTGGCCTGTCATAATAGATTTTAAAATAAGATTTAGATCAGAGCCTGTCACACTATATTTAGAAAGAGAATTTTGGTGAACGTATCATTTTGAAATACGACTTGTCGATTGATGGATGCACCTCTAGAATATCCTTTCTTATGAATATCTGGATCAAATTTGTCATATTTTACCTCGAATTATTAATTAAGTTTTGCATTCCTTTTCCACAACTCCTCATGACTGTCAAATCAGCCGTCCGTTCAACCATAACCCTCAATTCCCATCAGCCCTCTACACAAGCAAAAATCAAAATTGATTTCCAAGAAAATTTATGATTGAGATCAATAATAAAACATGAATAAAGACGAATGTTTTTTCCAGTTGATCCTTATTGGAAATCCGTTTAAATCTGGGTATGGAACGAGCAATAAAGGCAACAACAAAGACAATTAAAAAAAAAAAAAAAAAAAAAAAAATAGTAATAAGCAATAAAATTTGCTTTTTGTGTTTTTAATCTGTGAAACAAATCTTTTTACTTATAAAAAGTCACTTCAGCTTATTTGATTCATTTGGAGGGAGGGGGGGGTCTTATTGTTTTCTTCTGTTTTTCAATATTTTCTTCTCCTTCACGAATGTCTTTGGTAAAACTGACACTTTTTATTGTTACTCACTTACTAGGAGTTCTCACACAAGTCGTTAACAATAATCGCTCACTGACAAAAATAGACATCAGCTTGAGTGACAGCAAGTCTCCCCAGATTTTCCGTACTCTCTACCTTTTTCAATCATCATTAAAATCTTATGTTTTCGCAACAGTTGTTTACCAATGAGTTATTACTGATAACGGCTGTTGGCTTTCTCTGGAATTTGCATGACAATGCACCTCCCTAATATTTCTAGTACTCTCTGTGCTCTTCCAGTAAAGGTTTGAATAATGTTCTTTCTCCTAGTATTTCCATCCTCTTCAACTCTTCATGACTTTTGTATGATTTTTTTTGAAGGGGCTGTAAATTATGGGATTTCTGGAGTTTCAGTGCCCTTGCATTAATGTAGTGTACTCTGTCTGTCTGTCTGTCTGTCTGTCTCTCTCTCTCTCTCTCTCTATATATATATATATATATATATATATATATATATATATATATATATATTTAAATACTGAAATGCCGTAATGACTGTTTATAAGTAAAACAGATTGTATAATACTGTAAACGTAAAGTCCAAACAAATATTAGTACCAATATTTATAAGACAATTCCAAGAATATAAAAAAAAGCTCAATATTTAAGATAGAGCAATAATATAAATGAAATTCTAAGTTAAATTATGTAGAATTACAACAAAATTTATTGCTTGACAAAGGAGTACAAATAATATAAGTTTTTTCGTTAATCCATGGATTTTCAATGAATGGCTCATCTCATCAGAGGAAATGTTATTAGCAAAATAGATGTGGGTAATTATAAATTTTAATACATAAATTGAAAATTAACACAAAATCATTACAAATTTAATTTTCAATCTGTGTGCTAATAAGCAAAATTTAGAATTAGCCACATCTAACATTTCCTCTGAGATTTAAAATTCATGGATTAAGGGAAAAAACTTTAATAATTATTTGTATTCCTTTGTCAAACAATAAATTTTGTTGTAATTCTACATGATTTAACCTAGAATTTCCATTTTTATATATATATATATATATATATATATATATATATATATATATATATATATATATATATAGTGTTATAATGGAATAATTCCAGGAGGAAATCCGGGTATGAGAGCTCAATGTGGTAAACAGAGCAAAATATATATATATATATATATATATATATATATTGATTTAAATTGTTTACAGCTGTTTGAAGACAGTGTTTATTTTAAACCGACTCCGTAATTATTAAGCACTTTCTCTCACCTAGATAATAATGTGAATTCCTTTTTTCTTTCTTGGCTCTACAATCACACTGACTGAGCAAGCAGTGGCTAAGATTGGACGGTGAATTGGAACAGCATGGTCCACCTTCTTGCATCTGAACTAGTTGACAGGAAATATGCTTGGACACGAAGTGACGCATTTATTAGGCGATGGTAGGGACCATCCTTCTCTATGATTGTGAGATGCGGCCTATGAAAGCGGCAGAATTACACAAACTGGAAATCTTTGATGACTGTCTTCACAGCATTCTGCGCTGCTGTTTTGGAAATAGTGTTCCGGTTTCTACTCTCCACTGAAGACAACCTATCCCTCCTGCCGTTCATCCAGTGTTTTGGATATGCAGCTTGTCAACCAGATGAAGAGCTCATTGGCAAGGTCCTCTTTCCTCCACTCTGCCTGGCTGGTGCAAACGTACCTGTAGGCAGCTGAAGACCTGAGTGAGAATTACGGATGATCTGGCAGTATTATTGGGCCCACAATTAGTTCATCTCCGGTGATGGAATCAGGATTGGTTAGTGTTCTGGGGTAACTGACACCCCTATTCCTGTCTTCACATGGACTCTCCCATCGCTGTGAAAGGCAGCCATTTTGGACTCTCTAATCAGAGATTCCATGCCAGCCTAATCGTTGACATGACTTTACCGACTCTCCTGTTTGATATTGTGAACCCCTAAAATAAGGCCACAACAGTTAGCTATATCCTGCAACCTGGCCCAAGATAAACAAAACTGGACGAGATGCAGTTTGTGCTCAGAAGAAAGCCAGCTCAATCCGACCAGGATGATAAAAATACGCTTAAATATGATATTTTAATTTATGCAGATTTTGCATTTATTATTATAGAGCAATTCTTTATTGAATATTATATTGTACCCAATATGTAGTAGTGGCCACATGGTGTGGCCCGGTCATGAAATATGCTTAAAGATGATATTTTAATTTCTGCAGATTTCATATTTATTATTATAGAGCCAATACGCTATTATTATAATAATGTATAGAAGTAAGTTAAAAAAATTTTTTAAATATGACTTGTGTGCTATCAGCTAAAATCGAAAACCTCCAACTTTAATTCATAGCGTTTGAGCTATCGTCAGATAGATAAGAAATAGTTAAAAATGAACCAACTTTAATATATAAATGTATATTTGTGCATGCATAGAAGAGCACTATAAGTCGATTTACACCTGCCAAGTTCCAATTTTTTTTTTCAATTTGAACCCCTTAGCAGCTATTTTTACTGACTAAAGACGAAATTGAATTTGTTCCACGAGTTCAAATCTTTTATATATCAAGTTTCAAGTTGGTAGACAAAAATTAACGGGAGTTTGGTAGAGACCATTCTTCAGACAGACAAGGTCACTTAAGTGAGAATGTGTGTGTGTGGGTATGTGTGTGTGTGTGTGTAAGGGCACTTCTCAAGCTATATACTCAATGAATTTTTGATCTACAGATTTGGAATTTGGTATATAGGATATTCAGACATGTGGAAAACTTAGTAATCAGTTTTTATCTGAAAAAAAGGGCTGCTAAGGGGTAAAAATTGAAAAATTGGTATTTGGAGGGGTCATTGGATTTTTGTCAACTGTTTAATGAGGTTTGAAAACATTTTTTAAAATCGTGGCAAGCTGGTCTAATTGTTATCGTACTTGACTCACTGTCCTTAGGTTTCGGTTTCAGCTCAAGTATTTTTTTTTTTTTTTTTTTTACTTACAAGAAGTGAACTGTCCTGAAAAAATATAATACTCGCATGCACATGTCTCAGTTTCTGTTTGTTGTTGTTTTTTTTTTTTACTTCGTTTGTTTTTTAGGGAATTTAACATTACGTTTAATACCGGGTAACGCTGGGTACATTTTTATTCAAAACCATCTAGTATATATATATATATATATATATATATATATATATATATATAAGTCTCGAGATAAAGACGAATGTGTTCATCAACGTTTCGTCTTTATTTCGAGACTTCCTCTGGATAAAATAAAGACGAAATGTTGATGAACACATAACCTGGTTTCTTCCTTTTTATTTCTCTGTTTTGTTTGAATACTCTTTCCATTATTTTCATCATCATATATATATATATATATATATATATATATATATATATACACACACACACACACACATACACATAGTATTTTGAAAGTTAAATTTAATTATTGAAATTTTACATCTATGATGATTAATTAAGAATTTGAAACCAAGTCACAATGTAATTCATTATTATTATTATTATTATTATTATTATTATTATTATTATTATTATTATTATTATTATTTTTAATCTATTTAGGTGTTGAAATAGCTGATTTGTTTAACAAAGAAACCGTAATGTATTCTGGTAGATTTAATTTCATAATTACATTTTCTTTTAAATGGGATTAAAAAAATATTTGTTTTAGTATTTTACCCTATAAGTCACATAGAGGTGAGAGAAATACACACACGTAAACAAATGAGACTTCGTCACAATTTTATTAATATCATACAAATAAATCGATATATATATATTTGTATGTCTTTTCTTTTTTTTCATCATAGGCAATTCCATTCTTTATTGGAATATTAGTTTTGTATTTTAATAGTCGATTCGCCAATCTTTCTCTTTGTCTCATTCACATTGCGTTTTAATCTGTTTTCAGTTTTTATCTTTACGACATGGCTGACAAATTGATATTTCATCTTTAATTTGTTTTCTTCATATTGCAAAATCATTCAAGAATGTCTTTCTTCCACATTTTTAGTGCAATAAAACATTATTGGAGACACATTTGATTTTATGTTTCCTTTATAATTCAGCAGATCGAAGACAAATAACAGAAACCAAACAATTATATAAAAGTGAGAATGTATTTATTTATGTGTGTGTTTGAGGACACTTCTCAACCTATATACTCAACAATTTTTTATCTACAGACTTGAAATTTGGTATATAGGTTATTCAGACATGTGGAAAAATTTTAATAAGTTTTCATTCAGTATAAAAAAGTTGCTAAAGGGTAAAAATTGAAAAATTGGTATACAGGAGGGAAGGTGATTGGATTTTTATCTGTTTGTCAACTGTTTCACGAACATGTATGCATGAATCGTTTGCATGATAGATTCCTTATGTAAAGAGTAAGTAGCTTTGAAAACACTTTTTAAAAATCATGTCAAGCTTACCTAATGGTTATCGTACTAAAATCACTATCTAGGTTTTGGTTTCGATCTCAGATCAAGTAATTTTTTTTTTTTACTTACAAGAAGTGAACTGTTCAGAAAAAACATGATACCCGTATGCACATGTCTCAGTTTCTGTATGAATTTAAATATAAGATTTATGCGTAAATCAAATACACTGAAACATATGGATGTAGCTCTGAATGTATGTACATTGATAGAAAAAATATATTCATCCATGTATGTATGTATGTAAAAACAAAATGAAACAAATACATAAAAAAAGTTACATTTAAAACTACAAAGGCACACACAATATGTAATATTTTAGAAACAAAGTTAAAAAAAAAAAAATAGAACTATGCCAGAAACCATTTGTATAGGTCGTCCTCAATAAACTCCATTCACCTTAATAAACCCAGTTGCTAACAATACAGAAGCATTTCTCCAGCAAAAACTAAAAGATGGTTAGTCAGAATCAAAGTTTTATATGCCGAATGTTTTTTAGGTTCAAGTTTTAAAATCTAACTTCATGTTAGAAAAAAGTAAAACATTTCTTTCCATTTGAGTTAATGTGCCAAAGAGACACCTTGGGTATATGTGTATTTAAGTTGTTTTTTTTTTTTTATATATTTAAAAGGTAGTTGCTTTATTTCAGTTGAAGTTCTCATAAATCAAGGGGCCCACTACCTGGGGCTAACACTTGAACTCTATATGAGATACACAGATATTCAAATGTTCCATTAAAGTTCTTTATCTCTCAAACACTGAGTTAGTAAAGAAATTGAGAACATAATTTTCTTCTCCCCAGTTGACCATTTTCATATGTTGTATATCTTTCGTTTTGGTCTCTTGGTCTTACTAGATTCCAGGACTAGAATTTATCTAGTCTGGTGGAGTATCCAGCTTCGTGTTATTACTTGAGGTAACAGCATTTGGAGAAGGTGCACCATTACTTGTAAAAGCTTATGTGAGTTTGCCATAGTGAGGAGATCTTATTTGAGCTGCGAATACTATGTGATTTTGAATATTTAGTTAGGGTTTACTTCTAGGGAGAGGTATCCTCATGTCAGGTTGTTCTAACAAACCCCTATACAGAGAGACCTTAGACACTCGAAGATAGTGTCTAGTAGGCACTCAAGTTCTCTCCTGTTCTCTCTCAGTTGTCTTTATGTATGTTTGTATGTCCAGCTTAAAGTAAAAAAACCCAAAAAACTACAAAACAAAACACCACAAATTCTTAATCAGCATTGCTCTGGATGGATATCTAAAATTTAGGAAAAAAATTATTCATTCTCTGAGGATCAACTGTGCTGGGTTTTGTGTATTTCCCCTAATGTACTTTTTTGGAAAGAACTAATTCTGCGAAGAATCTAATATATAAAGAAGAGTGTGTGTGTCCAGCTAGAAAGGGATGAGATGAAGAGGAGAAAGAAGGGTTTGGAGACAGGGACGAGGAAAGAAAGCTAGAAGTTTAATACACATATGTACAGTTTTGCCCCAAGCAACGTTAAGTAGCTCAGCTAGTCTAAATATATTTATATAGCAAAAAGACGACACGTGCGATTTGTAGGTCATCATATTGGATTCACTATTGAGCTGAATTGAAGAATGTCATTGTTATTTTACAGGATTTATCGTTGCTTTTTTATTGACAACTCAAGCGAATATCATTTTCAGACCACAAAAAGAAAAAAAAAAAAACACTTAGCAACACATGAATATCTGCGTCAATAATAAAACGGTAAAAGAAGGGGAAAAAACTATAATTTCTCGAGTTTTATTCTTCAAAATAATCAATTTCTCAGGTTGATGCATTTTAGTTGTCATCGCAGTTGACGTAAGATTTAAAGTATCCGATGACGATGAATGTTAATTTTTGAGGTTTGTAAATGGCTTTTCCCTTTTCTTCGACTATAATGAAGACATACAAATAAAGGCTTACTAATGTTGTTGTACATTGCTTAGTAGGAGTTGTTAATATTAAATGTCTCGAAGATCAAACGGGTATCCACTAAGATATAGTTCCACCCACCCTCCCTCATTCCCATTGCGTGTGTTCTATATTTTATTTGGAGGTAACAAATGTTGTGAGTCTTCTTTATTTTCTTGTAGAGAGAGTGTTTGTGTATGTAACACGATTCTATTAACGTTTAACACCTGGGCCGTTTTTATATTTCCATGTGCTTATCACAAAAACAAATATTTATAAGGCGTGCCCATTCAATCTGCTCCTTAACCCAACTAAAATACTATTTAAAAGTTGAGCCAGACAGACCGACAAAAATGCCATTTATAACTGGAGTTGAACAGATGTATGAAAATGGCATTTCAAAGTTAAGCTGGGCTAACTTATGAAAAGAGCATTTCCAAACAGAGCCGCACAAGCATATGAAAATGCTATTTCAAAATTAAGCCAGGCAGGCTGACAAAAATGTTGTTTCAAAGTTGAGCTGCACGGAGATACAAAAATAAGATTTCAAAATTGGACCGGGCAGACCAAAATGCTGTTTCAAAATTGAGCCAGGAAAA
The DNA here is from genome assembly GCF_053919585.1 of Euprymna scolopes. Classification (NCBI taxonomy): domain Eukaryota; kingdom Metazoa; phylum Mollusca; class Cephalopoda; order Sepiida; family Sepiolidae; genus Euprymna; species Euprymna scolopes. Next base: position 109,973,895 of record NC_136498.1, on the reverse strand, counting down.
CATACAAAAATATCATTTCAAAATTGAATCGTGCAGACATACAAAATATCATTTCAAAATTGAATCGTGCAGACATACAAAAATACCATTTCAAAATTGAACCAGGCAGGTCAACAAAAATGCCATTTCAAAGTTAAACTGGACAGACCTTTTTTTGGCCGGTCAGACCAACAAAAATGCTGTTTGAGCCAGGCAGACGTACAAATGTATCATTTCAAAGTTGAGCCAGGCAAACATATAAAAATATAATTTCAAAATTGAACCAGGCAGATTGACAAAAAATGCCATTTCAAAATTGAGTCCTGGCAGATTAATCAACAGACAAAGCCTCTTATGTTGATGTGTAGACGAAAATTTACTTCCCCCCCCCACACACACACAAAAAGTAGTAAAGAAATTTTTTTCTTTCATTTTTGTTGACTTTCTTTAAATGTTTTGCTGGCACAAAATTGGTTTGTTTGTTTGTTTGTCTTCCTCTGTCTCCTTCCCTCTCCTCACTGTCAAGCTGTCCCACCCCAAGTCATCTTGCACTCATGTGTGTTTCATGTCAGTTATCACTAAGCTGTTCAGGTTAAGGGAAAACATATTATTGTTACAAGTTTTATGACTTTCATCTGCCACAGACAATTCTTGACATAATAATCCACCCCCTCCTGCTGCCTCATTTTTCTTTTTCTTTCTGGTTTGAAGTGCAAACGCCTCCTCCCACTACTATTACTCCAGCAGAATTTATGCATGGTCAACACCACCTTAAATCTAGATTTTCTCACCTTTTTACTCTGTATGGTATTTAGCACATAATATATGGATATGCAATTCCACTGTTAACTCCTATCTTCTTATGCAGCTCCAAATTCTGCATAATGGACATTTTTCTTTTTGTGAATTTTCTGTTTCCAGCCCTGTCGAACAACTAACCATTTATGTCATAATAGTATTGCCTCAACAAACTCAAGTATCAATCCAAAAGCTATGCAACATTATGTACGACAAAGTGTCGGAAATAAATTCTATTTGTTTACTGGTGAGTAAGGGCTGAGTTTACATGTTGCATACAGAGAAACGAGTTGAAAATGATAGAAGTGCGTAATGAGTCTTGACAACAAGCTTAGATATGATAAACTCATCATATAATCATTAACAGAAGAAAATTAAATGTGAACAGTATATGTGTGGAGAATAGGAGACTTTGTTGGTATGGTCACATTAAAAATTGATAAGTGTTTAGATTACTAGATGTAGAACAGTTGAAGCAGCAGAATCAGTAAGTAAGGTATGACTACAATCTCAGAGAATATATAATTTGAGTATGCAGATCAAATTCTATTAAATATTTCATCAAATAAACCGAAACAAAATGTTTGTATTTTCATTCTTGCGCAATTAGTTTTGATTTTATTCTGAAAATCTACAATTTGAAAAGATCCTTTTTATTGAAAAACAAAGAATAAAAGAATATCTATATTTAAAAATATCCGATTAATTAAGACTTGCATGTTTGTATCTACATCATATGAATATTTGCGTATGAATATTTGAACTCTTATTTATTTGCTGTCACATCTGGGCAGGAGCTGCTAGGAAGACCATATCCTGCCTTGACAGAGTTCAGAATAGACTTTGTAGCCTAATGGGGGATGCCCTTTTCTCTTCCCTGCAACCTCTTTCCCACAGAAGAGACGTTGTGAGCCTGTCTCTGCTTTATCATTATTTTCATAGCAGGTGCTCGTCTAAGCTCCAATCTATGGTCCCCCCCCCCTTGCCAAACATTCACGAGAAACACTCGTTTGGCTGAAACCACTATCAATAATTTTCCCCACTCTTTATCTGTGCCTAAGCCTAAACATAGATTCCATGAACAAAGCTTCTTTCTTAGAACTGCACGCCTGTGGAACTCTCTTCCATTTACCTGCTTTCCAGCTGATTACATTTTGATTGTCCTCAAGTCTAATGTAAACAAGTTCTTGATGAACCGTTCCCCTTAAGTAATCCAGTTTACCAAGTGTACACTTCTAACGATTACTATGATATTGTCCTTTTGACCACTGTAAACTCTTCAACCCTTATCCTCGAGTGGCCTTTGGGCCTTGATAAGTGCTGATTCCTTTGTAAAAAAAAAAACATAATTTAAAAAAAATCTTGATGATATATGTATCCATCATGAAATGAAGATGTCATATTCCAAAATTCAAAAGTCAAGTAGTTTTATTTTTAACTAAGAAAATCAAATTTTATGAGTAAGCAAAAGGAGACTATCTTGCATCGCCATCTTGAATAAAAAATCAAGGACAGATAAGTCCACAATAATTCCTATTTCACATTAATTGCTTTAAATTGTTTAAAAATTATTTTCTTTATAAAAATAAAACTTACTTCATCAATTTGTGATTTTTTTTTAAAATATGACATTTTCGTTCCAGGACAGGTATGTATATCATAAAAATTTGTATTTTTATTTTTTTTAATTAGGTTAAATTCTAAATAAGAACCAATATTTTTTCAAAAAGAATCGTTTGTTGTTGTATTTGTAAATATGGAATTGAAAAATAACCTTTTTTTTTTTTTAATTTTTTTTTTTTTTTTTTTTTTACAGACTTATCAAAGGATTAAATGCAACAGACAGAGCCGGCTGAGCTGTGAGTTTTTATTTTGTTTTATTACAAATTTTTTTGGGGGGAGGAGAGGCACACTGGGTAAACTATACCCTAATCTTTCTTGGTTGTAGATGCACTGCTGATGGATTTCTGTTATGCAGTGTCCCTTGATGCAGGGAGAGGAGTATCATCTTTCTTTAATTCATGCTATCCAATGGTTTCTGTACCTAATTTCAATCACATAGCTTGGGTTAACCCGTGGCATATAACTTTTTTAAAGGTGCCGCGCGGTGCGGAGAACCTGTGATAAACTCGTGTGCAATGCAAGCATTTGTTTACAGTTGTTTGCTTCATCCAACAGGAGGAAAAGAGATGAAGCGGATTGAATAAAAGTTGGAAAATGTGCATGTCCAGTGAGGATGTGCAGAATCATCTCCACAATTTGGGGTTCCTACAAGTAACTGACATTCAAAGGCTAGAAGTTTTTGATCAGAGGTGTCTTCAGCACATTCTTAGAATTTGTATCTCCGACCATTCCTAAATGTCAATCCATGCACAATGTAAGCTTCCTAGATTCGAGGAAGTACTTCTGATCAGAAGACTCCAGTGGTTTGGGCACACACTTCATGATCCACCAACTGACCTGATTCGCAAGACAATAGCACCATCATTGCTACTGGGATGATGCAAGAACAATGTTGATCAACTGAGGATGGGGCTTGCAATGATCAAAGCTGACTTAGAAGCTTTGATCTGCCTTCATCTCTTTGATATGCAACAATGCAATCAAGATGGCTGAAGTATACTGAGATGGTGCTATCAGATCAGGCTGTCTGAAAAACTGACTTCCTGACTAAAATGCACTGCACATAAATGTTAAAGTTTTTCCTTCTCTTTTGCACAACTCAACCATGTTCTGCAAAGCCCTAAAACAAAAACAACAGGCTCCCCTCCACCTTTTTGCTTTTTTCTTCTTCCTCCCCCGTTTTCCCACTAGCTCCCTGACTCAAATTGCACCAAATAATAACATTATAATCTTTGCAAGGTTCAATCAGTCAGTAACTATTTAAACACATAAACAACTTGAAGTATAGAACTTTTTTCACAATTGCATTGAATAACCTGAAATGGGTTGATATGCCAGAAAAAAAAAGAAAGAAATATACTGAGAAGTCAGCATCGGGCAGAGATGGATGTACTGCGTTGACTCGTGATGTAGTGAATTAACTTGGAACCAGCTCACACCATCCTGGAGAATGCCGTCACAAGTAAAAGTAAATTCATCTGCATTTAGAGTGAAAACAGAAGGGTAGTATATGCAAATCTTTAGTTGATATTTTTTTTTTTTTACGTAACAGCTTTCCATTGTATTTATGCATCATTTTATTTAATAAACGGTAAACAGTCAACAAATTAAAGTTCTCCACAGTGATGTACCAACATCTGAATCCTAGCTAACTCGCATAAGCTGTTCTAATGTTTATATAAATTATGTTATTATTAATGATGGGACAATACCAATATTTTTTTTTTCGATTCTGTTATAAATTTTCCGATTCCAATGCAAATACTGATTCCAATTCTTTAAAAATTTCTAAATATAAAGTTGTTTCTTGTAGGGGGTGGGGTCGAATTCCTGCAAGAACCCATTATAATGTGTGCATATATTTTTGCAACTGTAAAAATCAGTTATTGGTGTGACCTATAATTTTTAGTTTTACTGGTAGTTTTAAAATCAATAAATATTTATTTCATTATTAATACAAGCAGTGGAAAATTGGGGTTTCAACAAAAACAAAGAAATAAAAACAATAAGAAAAATCGCTTGTGCATTCGAAAATAAGGGACACCCCAACTTCCCTCTGCCTCCAAATAGAATTGTTAATAGAATTCAGAATTTTTTTTCATTTGTTATTAAATAAACTTCAATCCATGACTGACTTGTCCACCAAGTTCCAGTCATAAAATATCCAACAATCTTTTGTTTTATTACTATTCATTGATAAGCACACGTGGATATGACATACAAAATTGTCAATAATTCTGGTACACTTCTATCCTGGCACTGTTCTGATTTTTCACTGCCATGGCTCTCATCTGTTCAGGAATAGTTTGAGAGGTTGTTTTAATGGAAACTATCTTTGAGATGACATCGAAAATTAAAAAAAAAATAATAATGATAATGTTCATTAAATTCCATCTGTTTGTTGACAATATCACATCAGCTAATATTTAGGCTTGACGATGAGAGTCCTGGAAAAGTCACTTCTGATTAATGTTTAGTTTTTAAATATGCAAACGAAGAAATGATTTGCGGTGATTTTAAATAGTACCTCTTCTTTTATCATAAATTGAACTCATTAATAAGAAAAAATTAAAATGTTGAGGTACACCTGGGCTTGAACAGGTATCATTCGACCTGTAATCGAATAATCTACCACTGAGCTGTATCTTCAGATTACAATAAATCTGGGGGTGGGGTTAAGAAGAAATGATTTGCTGAGATTTTATTATTTCTCTTGGCCAGTGTAATGTAAAATATTCCCCTGTAAAAATTCATTTTTATCTATAAAAGAGAAAGACTATTTTTAAGATCGGATTTTTTTGGATTATCATTACTTATTGGATGACTTTCTGTACAAAACATATCTAAGAACACTGCCAGACATATAAATTAGCTTTGTGTGAAATTTGCAAAAGTTAAGCTCAGCTGTTTCGGAACCTATGGGGAAGGAATCCCCCCCCCCCACACACACAAAATGACTTATATAATAGTAGAGACAGAGATAAAGATTACATGAGTAAGCTTTTATTTGGGGTGGGTGTTTGGTGTCACCCTGCATAAAACCAATCAAACTAGTTTATCTTTATCGTCTTTTAAATAAAATTATTGAATATCTTTATTTTTATTGCTCTCTCTCTCCTCATTTCCAGCCCGGAGTCGAAATAAGAAGAAAAAACCCGAAGAGGCAGTTTGTCCAATTTGTAATGAGAAGCTCACAGGAACGGCACAGGAATTGAACGAACATGCTGACCTTTGCTTAAAAAGGGTAAGTCAATAAGAATTTAAAGAGGTCAATATATTTCGTAAAAAGAAAAATACATTTTCATTCTAAAGTTTTAAAATTCAGCCATTTTTTTTTTTCCTTCTTCAATCTAGTGTTCTAGAGAATATACTGACACCCCCTTTTTCTTTATACAATGGACTAGCTCGAATAGCATATCAACAACAATGATACTAGCTTCAAAAAGTATGATGGTAGTAAGATTACAGCCGTGCCGTTCCCCATATGATGTTCATCCATCGTTTGTGAAGATGACCATAATCATGCAATTGTTCCGTGGGTTCAAAGATGGTTTGTTAGACCGATTCAAGCTCTGAAGTATTTCCCACATGTTGGACACCGGTGGGGTAATTCTGTATCGGAGATGGTGATTGCTCTGTCTTTTCTAATGTCACGTTTTTGTTTGCATTCTTCATTGCATGCGAATGGTAGTACGATTACAGCCGGCTGTTCCCCATATACATTACAAGCCAGTTACCGAACTTGTAATTACCTAATGCATTGTTCATATATAATAATAGACCTTTTTATATTTGTATATTGTCCGTTTGAATTATTATTAGGGCTAGGACAACAGCATATTCTATTCATTGTTTTGACTCTCGAGTGTGCATCCGTTAATATCTTATATGCTTTTATATAGAGTGATGTAGTTCTACGTTGATTAACTGTGCTTAACTATGTCGGATATATACTCGAGAGTCAAAACAATGAAAAGAATATTCTGTTGTCATAGCCCTAGTTATTATCAAATACTTTGGATAACATTTGGTTCATTTAGCATCATGGTTCAGAGTCCAATCCTCAGTCAAGATATACCAAAGATGAAAAAAAAATGGTATTTAATGTCCCCTTGCTAAACACTCGGTAGATCAAGGGTGAATAGTGTAACCCAAAGAAAGGGGTGTTAGCATCCCCTACATCTGTGTAGTAGCAAACAAAAAGGGAGCCTTTGAGTCACCCTTGACTAAAATCAATCCAATTTTTGCTTTTTCAAATTACATAAAAAAAAAATAAAATAAAAAAACTTTGTTCAACATCAAATTCTTAATGTATATTTTTATACCAAGCCTACCAGGGCCAATGTTGTATTATCCAAGTTTGAAACAAGTGGCTGAATCAGAATTATCAAGATGTGTAGTCTTCCGTAGAAAGTCATTGACAGAATTCAAAAGTCAATTGTTTGGTGATGACTTGACCAAAGCATAAAAATACAGACTTACAAAGTGGCCATATTTTTTTTTGCTAGATTTCAAAATGAAACAAAGTTTGTGGATAAAAGCTCCTGAAGAAAGAATCAGTCTGATTGGGTCATCTTGTGGGGAAAGTGTGATTTTGAAAAGGTTCGAATCCTCATTGATCATACGATTATAGGATCGCCGATGACCCATTCTTGCATATGAAGAACATTTATTTTGCCCGCTTGTCGTAATCTCTCTTCTGACGTCATCCAGATAGTTTTATTATTCTTCCATTGTCTCCATGACCTTTTCTTCTCCTCCTCAGCAAAGAAACATTATAAAAGTGTCTTCAGCAATTTTCCAGAAAATTGAGATTCAAACTTTGAAAAATCTTTGTTTTTATGGAAACTTCAGTGCTTCTTGATTCTATGTGGGCAAAACGAAGGCTCTCATTGGCTGACCAATAGTAGGAGAACAGAAAGTATGACATGATTTGTGATTGGCTAATAAGTCATAAAACTTGTTTGAAATAAAAGTTTGCAATAAAAGAACTAACGCTTAGAGAGTTCAGCAGGACTGATTTGGTCAATCTCAGAGACAGAGGGATCGAAGTTAATCGATTGAAAACAAGGATAAAAAAAAAAATCAAGAGAATTCATTCTAATTTAATTTGCTAGAGATCAGCTTAGTAGCCAAAGAGAAATATTTTACTATCTTCATCACTGTATGTTATTTTGGACTTCATGTCTAGTACATCATGTAGCTTTAATTTTAATCCTTAACTTCTAGGGGAATTTTCCGCTTTTCAGCTTAATCTAACCTCAGGTGGAAAATTCGGTTTTCAACAAAGCCATGACTAAATATTGCTTCAAAGTGACTGTTAAGAAGCATCAACAATTTCTGCATAATTTCTTGTTTTTTGTTTTCTCTTTTTTTTTTCAATATTATTTCTGTTGTTGTTTGCTTAATAATCAAGCCCGGTTTATATTGAAAATAATAAAATAAATTGCAAACATTTTTTTTTTGTTTCCAGAGTAAAGAAGTATTGAACAACAAAGAAAATGTCCTTTTATGTTTTTATTATTGATGTTTTGCATTTCTAGAAAGGTCTTTCCTCCTCCTCCTTTTTTTTCACTCCTTTCATGAATGAAGAGCTCTACTTCTAAAGGGAGATGACCAAACATGTTTTATTATCAAAAGCCAATAAGAAATGAGTGACAAATCTCTTTAGCAACGAAATTGCATTTAAACTATTTCCTTTGTGTTTTTTTTTTATTAATCTCTTTTGTTTTTTTTTTTTGTTTTTGTTTTTCGTTGATTTTATTTTGTTACTTTTTATATTTTTTAATATGATTTTATCAGAAAAAGAAACTTTTTCTTGTCATTTACAAAAAGAAAACATTTAGGAATTAAGTGGATTTTTTTTGTCATTAATACTTTGTGGCTTACATGTAATTATGTGTGTGTGTGTGCGTGTGTGTATATATATATATATATATATATATATATCTTTTTCATTTCTATGATGACAACAGCAAAAAAAATTGTATTTTAACAATATTAAATAGTGACTGATTTTAGACTTACATTTTTGCTGTCATTGGAGACCTCTACGTATATAGATGTTTGTTTTAGAGGCAGCGAATTCTAAAGATACAGTCGTAAGATACGCTTAAATATGATATTTTAATTCATGCAGATTATGTATTTATTACAGAAACAAATCTCTATCGATTATTATATTGAACCTAATATATAGTAGTGAGATCAAAACTAAAAAAATATGAATTGGGTGCCATCAGCTAGAATTGAAACCAAAACATACAACTCTCCACCCTTATTCCTTAGCCTCTGAGCCACACCTATATTCATACATATATCATTCAAACATGGTAGTGTTTGAATATATGGTTAAGTGTTAGTTTTACACATTTAGAACAGCTTTAAAGCTTTACCACTCACTCATTTTGCGGCCAAATTTAAAACAATTTTTTACAGTTCATAGGTCCCCTTCCCAGCTATATTTTGAAGTAAAAATTTTCAATTTTCGTTCATTTAAACAAAAGTTATAATAAAATTACTGGTGTTCAAAAGTCCTCAGAATTAGTAAGGAACGAGAGAGATGGTTTCTTCTGATTGGTTGTTGGTTATCATAGCGACTTTTTCGTCATCGACACTTTCATAAATCATAACGGGAATGTCACTCACATGTCATCTTATTTGGGTTATATAGAGAGAGTAAACAAAAGTGATGTTCTTTGCCGTGCTAGGGCTGATAATATTTTGCTTAAAACGTCGCCCGTTTATTCTGTTTCTCTTTTTTTTTTTTTTTTTGGTCTCTCCTTTCTGTTTCTTTACTTATTTACGTCTTTTTTATTTTTTTATTTAGTCAATTTAAGAAGTTTGTAATAATTTTTTTATGGATTGTTGACAATGCGTATGATATTGAACACAAAAAAGAAAATATTATTTCAAAGCAAAGCCTAGAAAAATCATGGATTACATAGAAAATGCAAGCATGAAAAGTAATATGGTAAAGATTAAGCTTAGAAAAGTAAAAGGACTAGTTGTTAAAACTGGAAGAGAAAAAGACAAGGAATTCTAGTAAAAAAATATAGTAAATTTATAACTTAAAATATTGCAGCATTAAGAATTTATATATAATGTTAAATTGATTTTTTTAAAACAATTCTTAATGCTGCAATATTTTCAGTTATAAATTTATTATATTTTTTACTAGAATATCTTTTCTTTTTCTTTTCCAGTTTTAACAACTAGTCCTTTTACTTTTCTAAGTTAAATCTTAACCATATTACTTTTCATGTACGCATTTTTCTATGTAATGTATATATGTACTAACCCCATCAATGGTTAAATCTGCTATTTCCGTTGATATTTATAAAAAAAACTAATGTATTTAGGCTGATTAACTTTCTATAGCGTCATCTTCTGGTTGACCACATTTTGATGTAAGTTCTTTGGTTTCTGGTTCTTTTAATGTTCTTCTGGGTGCAGCAAACTGTTGAGATGTCACCGGTTTTATGGCCAAATTTGTAAATTGCTTCTTTTAAATGTCTCGAGTTGAGAGTGTGTTTCCCATTGCACCTGAAATATGATTTTTGTTTCAGTTTTAATTTCCACTATTGTTTAACTTGTTTGACTTGTTTCTGTGATAGACAGTGCATTTCACAAACTGCTATATCACTACCATTTTTCTTTTCACTTACTATAGCAAAAGCTACATCACTGGCATTAGGAAATATCAGTTTCCTTTCAGATAGTAAATGCCTGCAAATATGGCCATCTGCTATGCCCATAAATATTAAGTTTCTTAACATGTTCCTCAGCATGTCTCCAATCTCACAGAATTTCATTATTTTGTTTAAATTAGCAGTCGGCAGCAGACATAAAAGTTGAATGTTTCAACTATAATGGCTGGCGTAGGCTTGCAGTACTCTCTACGAGTCTCAGAGAGCAGTTCATAATTTTTGTCTTTTAATTGATGCACTTTGACAAGGTCTTTTAATTAATGCATCTGTTCCAACAACAGAAATTAAAGTTGCTTATTTTTCTTTGGTCTTTGATTGAGTTGGCCTCAGAATAGAATTCAAGTCTATCGGCATACTTGTTTCCGTCTCAACCGACAGGCAAGCTATAAAGTGAGTATTTTGGATGAATATCGCATGTAAAAGCTTACTGTGCTTAAACGAGATTCAATTCCTGTTGCCATCTGGTATTTCTCGCAAGGAAAAACAAAATGGAAGTATTGATTTAACATTTTATTATGATTTCTGATATTTATAAACGCGTTAGAACAGTGAGTTAGCTATCCTGAAATAACCAGTGTTTTTGTGGTGGATATCCATTGTGAACATTCGGTGTATTGCCAGTTTTTATATGCTCTGAACTTACAGAAATTATAGGCATTTTTTTTTTTTTTTTAACCAATTTTCACTCTAGACATGGTGTATTTCCACAAACGTAAGAGGCTACTATTAGGGATTTGCATCTAACAGAGGATTGTGGGGAGTTGAGCAATGAGATGTCTGTTCACATTACATTTAAACTTCTGCATGTTAGTACAGTCTGAAAAGCAGAAAACAGGGAGGGAGTTCCACAGTCCAGCGGTCTGAGGAAAGAAACTGTTAGAATAGAAAGCTTTCCAGCATTTTGCAGCATGTGTGGACTACAGCGTTGGAGAGGAATCGCTGCCTCTCCAACACCGTGGCCTGCACATACTACAAAGCATCCTTACTCATCCAGTCTATCCTCACGGGGCGTTTCCAATGGTTTGGCCATGCTCTTCACTGGTAAATAGGCGATTTCATTCATGAAGTCAGTGACCTGGCCCCACCACAGGGCTGAAAGAAACAGTGCAGAAGACAGCTGAAGACTTGGAGCAAGACGCTAAAACAAGATGTTAAGCTGATTCTGAACCCTCACTTCTATGGTTTATGTTACTGGAACTGCAAATGGTTTGCGCTCATCGCTACAGCACCATCAAATCGTTGGCCGTGGTTGGTCTAAATCTGAGAAGTCAACTCAACGGGTTGAGCTCGCTCAACCAATACAAAGTGATAGCTGAACCAAGTAGAAGGACAGGTTATTTTCTGGCATTTAACAGTGAAAAGGTGGGATTTTGTTGCTTGTCAAGTTAGTCAAGGTTTGTATGTCAAGGGGGCACAAGTGCTATAAGTTTGTCAGAGCACATTTCATTAAAGTAATATGGTGCTGGTGCTATGATCATAATGAAAAATACAAAGTAGTGATTTCCATTCAATTCTGAGCAACGGCAGGTGTTCTTTCTAGTATATAGATAAACTAATAGTTTATCTTGTACTTTTTAAAAAAAGTGGTTACGATGGCTCATCCTTAGAAAATTTATGATTGCTGCTTTTGACAGAATTGGAAATAAAACCTAAAACCCCTTCTTTTCTAAATCAATTTTTAATTTTTACTGACAACAAAACATGGATTTGTTTTATTTCAATTTTTTTGTTTTTGTAAGCAAAACAATTTTATTGGTCTTTTCTCATTTGAAATTCGTGCAATTGATTCATTTGGATTTTATCAGTCAAATATTTTCTTCCTTTGAACTGCTAGACTTTGGAATTCTCTCCAGAGTTCCTGCTTCTCTGACTATACTGGCATGCAGAAGTTCAAGTGTAGTGTGAACAGACATCTTGCTGCTTAACTCCCTACATAGTGTCCCTGCAAATTATGTCCTAAATAGTAGCTTCTTACAAAGAAGTGGCACTGTGCCTAAAAACAATCAAAATCTCATAGCCAATTTGCTTCCAGAAATTATAGAGATTGAAGTCTTTGTTGCTTTTTATGAAAAAGGATTTCTAGAAGGAAACATTCATTTTTTTTTCTGTAAAAGAAACAAAAAGAATTTCTAGAAAGAAACCTTTTTTTTCTGTAAAAGAAACAAAAAGAATTTCTAGAAAGAAACCTTCTTTTTTTTTTCTGAATGTAAAGTTTGACCTTTTTAGTTTTTTTTGTTTCTTTTTCTGTGTGTAGAAAGAGGAGATAATTGAGGATGACCATGTTGACGTGGAAGGAGATGATAGTGGGGAACAGTATGAGGAATACACTTGGATGGGGGAGACCAGAATACGTGCCACCACCATGTTGCAAGGAGGATTTGCAGGTGAGACAATCATTCTTATTCTTGACGAGTTCCATCCAATCAATTATTGCAAATTATCTTAAATTCTTCCTTATTTTACACATTTTTTAGATTTATTTTGCCTTTTTCAGCATCTTGTATTTTGATTAAGACCAAGTTATATTTTAATGAAAACATTTGTTTAGTGTCTGTGTAATATATATATTGCCAATAACACGATACAATGATGACAAATGAAAATTGGCTAGTCAGAAGTAAAGTTTGATTTCTCAGCTTAACTACTATGTGGGTCTGACTTTGAAAATCCAACAAGATAATTTTATATCATATATATATATATATAAAACTTAATTTTATGCACATAGAAAATATTTAAATAATGAAATAATATGTCCCAAAAATGTAGGGGCCACTAGAATATAAACAAAGGGCAGATAACCTCTCCCTTTAAAGCACTTTGAGAGTGAAAAAAAAAACAAAAAAAAACACCAGAATGGCGTACAAAAAAATTAATAAACAATCATTCACACACACACATATATATATATATATATATATATATATATATATATATATATATATAATATTCTAAGACAAACAAAAACCAGATAAATTTGATGACAAAAGAATGAATATCTTTTTTTCTTTTCTTAAAAAATATTTTTTTAAATTTCTAGTTTTGATTTTTTCAGCTTTTGGATTCCAATTAAAATTTAATAAACAATCATATATATATATATATATATATATATATATATTTTTTTTTTTTTTCTTTTCTTAAAAAAATAGATAATTAAAAAAAATATTTTTTATTTTTTCAGCTTCTGGATTCCAATTATCGAGCAGAAGATTGTCAATTGATGAAGACGTCGATTTGAACGTTGATGGGGATGACACAGAATTTTATGGTCGACCACAGTATCCTTTCTTGATACAGCAAACAATTGAAAATACACAAATGGAAAAACAAAAATCAGTCTGTTGATATTGTTTTTATTATTACTAGCATTGCCTGGGTATTTGAAGGTGTGTGTTGAGCAAAAAAAAAAAAAAAAAAAAAGTGGTAGTAGGAAGGCAGGCTCAAACCCGTACCGCGAAGGAGGAAAAGAATGTGAAAAAAATGTGACGTCTTTGCTGTTATGACCACCGCCAAACTGGAAGTGACGTAGGTTTAAATGAAGGCTAGCCATTCGAAAAGAGGGGATGACTTTCAAAAATATCAGTGAAAAAAGCAACCCCTCCCTGTAGAAAAGTGCCCAGTTGAGGGTAAAGAAATTAATGTTTTTAGCCAATTTTTCAGTATTTGTTGTCTGAAGGGTCGAGCTTCAAAACGATACTAATCTTGTGAAAATCTGTCGCCTCTATCGAAAGTTTTAGGCAGACATGCAAATGTACATACATAGATTTATATATTGGTACCTCAAATTTTCGACCCAAACTAATTAAAAAGCTTGCCCTACCTCTGAATACCCTTTATGTAAAATTTCAAATGCTTAGACTAGAAATTGTCTTTAGTAATTTGGTAGAGAGCGCAGAGGTCAATTTTTTTAAAACTTTGACCCCTATTATGACCCCTTAACATTTATTGTTTTGGGCTTAAATCAAGTTATTAAGTCAGATCCATGTCCAAGGAAACTATATCTAAAATTTCAAGTGTTTAGACCCAAAATTGTGGGAGGAGTTTGGTAGAGTTCTCAAAGGTCAAATCGTTGAACTTTGACCCCTTAACAGCCAAATTTCTGTCCGAAAGCCAATTACAAAGATTTTCCCAAATCTTACTACCCTGTATATCAAATTTCGAGTCTGAAGACTGAAAGTTAATGGAGTTATTGTGTAGGGAAATGTACACAGACACACAGACAAACACTTTCACTTTTATAGATATATAGATTAAAAAGTAGTTTATTATGTGCTGAGCATTTGTGGGAGGGGTAGATCTCACTCCACTGTAAATCGCAATAATGGTCCATCTTTTAGTATGTGTATATCACTATCACCCTTTTTCACTGTATATCACTCTGATCCTTATTTTATACAGTATCTATCACTCTCACTTCTATCACTCTCTTTTTCTGTTTATGAACAGTTAAAAGTAATAAAACTAATAATAAAATTCAATTGAAATTCATATTTAGATTATTAGGATAACTGTTCTAATCTGTACGGTTCCGAGGCATGGGCTCCATATCGCCATCACATTAGGCTGCTGAAGTCATTTCACATCAGATGACTACAGCAGATCCTCGGCCTCCATTGATGACACAAGGTGTCCCATTCAGAGATTTGCAGGAGAGCTGGAGTTGCCCCTCTGGAGTTTCCCTGTGTCTGTCGTCTGCTTCAATAGTTGGGTCACGACATCAGGATGCCCTCAATCAGATTACCTCGAAGAGTTCCTTACAGTCAGCTCACTCACGGCTGATGAAACATTGGCTGCCCGAAGAAACGCTACATAGACTTCATCAAGCTTACCCTCAAGTGCTGCAATATTCCCTTCAATCTTTTGGAGACTTTTAGCAGCAGATAGAGACACTTGGCGCTCCACATGTGATAGCGGGATGACCTTCTTCAACAACGAGCATGAGTGAGCAGCTATAGAGCATCACACTCTGAGGCACTAACGAGCGGCGGCTACTCACCATCACAACCCAAATCCTGTCTTACTGTGCTCGATCCGTGCGAAGCAGTGTAGATCATACATCAGGTTTCAGTCATCAACTTGGTCACAGAGTCAATTAAAAAAACAAAACAATGAAGACGTCATCCATATGGATGGACTACCACAACTAACTAACTCTTATCTTGAGTGTTATTTTCACATTTTGGTTGATGTTACCTTCGATCTTATTCAGGTGTATTGTAGAATAGAAAAAAAACGAGTCTCATTCTAACATTTAAAAACAACTTTATTGATTATCTCCCTTAGTATGACTTGTATGAAAAAGTGTTAAAATTATAGAAAGGTGAATATGTATGAATGTAGATGAAAGATTAGACAGACCTATTGAAAGAGAGAGTTCATGGATACGTGTTGAAGTTCGTAGTCAAAGCGTGTGTCCATGTATGGACGGGGACAAAAGATTAGAGAGTGCTATAGGGGAAAAAGATTAAAGTGCGGGGATAGCCAGGTTGGCTTGTTTGTCTTCTCGTTAACCCTTGGTCCAAACGGCCCAGGTAAAGTTGTGCCTTAGCAGAGGAAAATGATGTATATGAGAGCCAGGAAGAAAGAGAGAGAATTGCTGTGTATTTAACCTTTTAAAAACTCAGTCACATGATCAGCTAGCTTGAGAACTAGTCTTTGATTGGACAAGCCAGAAAGGAAGTTGACTGCTATAACCAATCAGCAATGATGTTACAAAACAAAACAGTTTCAAAATTTTAAGCCGTGAGTATATCTGCTCCTACAGCTACAATATTTTTCTCTCGAACTCAAGAATCTGCACAAAATTACAAACAGAACACTTCATTTAATCCATGAGGGTACCATGCTCTCATTCTGTCAGCCATGACTAGTTAGAAGTCCTAAGTAATTCATAATTATATTTTGAGTATCACATGTTTAAACCTTGAAAAGACTAACTTTTACAACTGAATTTTACCAAGTACTCCATCTTCTGCACTACGTATCCACAGGTGAAAATAACACTCAAGATGAGAACAGTAATCCGAAGAATCCAAATAATGCAAATAATTAATCCTTATCTAAAAAATCCAGAACCGTAATGTCAGTTGAAATTGTTCATTTTAAGAAAAAGGAAATATTATCACAAGTAATAATATGATTAAAACCGTAGCTGGAGGGGGACAGAAAGAGTGAGAAATATAATGGCTAAATATTTTCTTCTCAGCATTGCTTGCTGTGTGGCTAACAACAATGGAAAAGTGGTGGGGCATACTACAAGAGCTTTAATCCAGATACAATTTTATTAAGGAATTTTATCAATTTTATAAAGGAATGCAATCGATCAAGTGCATACAACTCCAGAAGTCCCCACTGCCACTCGAGTAAAATAATCTGTACATAAGAGGATAATATTTGTTTGTTGTTCAGAATTAAATAAAGAAACAAATTTACAGAAAAAATTTAATGAAAAATTCTTCTGTAGTTTTGTTTTTTAATTAGGGGGAATTCTGGACAAGCACTGAATATTTGTATAAAGGGATTTCTGATAGAGCCTACTTGTCAAGTTTTTTATAAGTCTCAAAGAATTTTTTAAATGCAATCCATATGGAAGATTAAACAAAAAAGGAAATCTTCAAAAATGAAAATCAAATCACAAAGAAAAAAACAAAAAAAAATAAAATTTGATTTTCTGTTTTCTTAATGAATTGCATGCATCAGTTTTTCTTAAGGATCGTGAGAGCATGTTGTTAAGAATAAAATGTCATTTGATTAAATACTTTCCAGAAATGTATGAATTATTTTTAAGTGGCCATCATCTTAAAAAAAAGAGTCATAATTCTGTATTCGTCCATGCAAAGTTACCTCCCTTTGATTGTCTACTGGTGTTGTCTTTAACCATCATCAACAGATACAGTGAAGTTGATGTGATTCCATGTTCAGTCGACGAACCTGAGGAAAATAGGCAAAGACAAGCGCTGAGAGGTGCCATTCTTGGGTAAGTAGAGAGGATCTTCTCTATTAACAATTCGGTAAATGCTTCTCCGTTTCATGTAAAAATTGCGAATCCAGACCTTCCGATCAAGTCATTTCAATTTAATTATTAAGAAAGGGTTGGATTTACATGTAAACATTCTCACATAGTTTGTTGGACTCGAGCGTACGAGAGATGGTACTTGACATGATGTACAAATTGCTGAAGAAACAATACATTAATTGTCTTAATACAATAAGAAAGATGTGATGTTTGGTCCCAAAAAGTGCAGTCAATAAATAATCGTCATTCAATATTTTTTCTTATCTGCAGATTAGTATCTATTTATAATAACCCCATCCTGGTTACCCCCAACCCTCGGACACTCCTCACACACACCCTATCCCTACTTCTCAGCAACTTGTTTTTTCATTATGATATCTTTGCATTTTTGCTTTTCCTTTCTTTTCTTTTCCCATTTTTCGTTACTCATTTTTTCGTATATAGCTTTTTGTGTTGTTTTCGATTTTAGTTCATTTGATTCTTAACCCCCCACCCCTGGATCAGTTAAATATTGTATAAAATTTCAACAATACTAAAATGTTTGTGTAATTAAAAACTCCTTTTGTGTATTTGGATAACGTGTGGTGTCGTTCTTGCCTCATGTCCCAATTGAGGTTCAAACTCAGGAGAGAAAGAAAGCGAAACTAATGTCCTTTTTTTCCAGTCCACTATCTATTTATGCTATTTAAAAAAAAAAATGCATGCATTTTACAAATCTTCTGAGGTGGATCAATCATTTTTTGAAAGAATTTAAACTATAGTCAAATATTTGAGCCATGTCACAATGTCCAGCTGGGCTAAAATTTGGACATGTGCTATCCGAAGATTAGTACTTCATAAAAATCATATGGATCATTTTGTTAGTGGGACCATCTATATGTCAGTCTTGGGACATATTTAGTTATTCATTAGAAATTATTACTTAAAAATAATATTCTCATCTGTAATTGCAGCTATTTTCAAAAATAACTAGCAAGCTATGTAGTGTCACCGTCACCCAGGATCCTAATTTTCTTAAATTACAGAAAAAAAAGGGAAACAACTAAAAGATCTGTTTAATATTTTAATTTTAAATATCTAAGTTCATTTTGAGACAAAATCAGAGTGAAAATAATTACAATCCTGATGAGGTTTGAACTGACAATTTTTTTTCCCAAAGTACAGGAAGCTATTACTTATAAATAAGATAGATTACAGAAAAGAAATTGATAGCAAAAATTAAAACAATATGGTAATATGAAATGTTTAATTTTATTTTGAGACAAAATAATGATGCCCCAAGTGAGGTTTGAACTCACAAATTTTCTCCCTAAGTACAGGAATCTATTTCTAATACTAGTACTAATCTTGATAGCACATCTTAAAATTTTAGCCCATATCCATGAACTAGGACCACAAGTCCTTTAACATCGTGACATAGCATCTGATACTTCAATTTTTAATTTTTTTATTTTTTTGTGGTACGGACGGTGTAGGTGGAAGGTGCCTATCACAGAGTTGAGAGACTATTACTGTTGTCTGGAAGTCTTTTTACTTGATCAGAAAGTGCTTGCCTGCTTTCTGGCTGACTATAATATGGTCGCTATCAAGTCCAACGTAAACAAGTTCTTGATGCACTGTCCCCTTAAGTAATCCAATTTATCAAATTTCCACTACTAACAATTACTACGTCATTGTCCCATTGATCACTGTACACTTATTAACCCTTATCCTCGAGTGGCCTCTGGCCCTTGATAAGTGGTGAGCCCTTTGTAAAAAAAAAAATAAAAACTGTCATGATAGCAGCTGCTGGCTTGGGCATTCAAACCAAAATTAGAGAAAAAGATCTGGTTCTGTATTCCTCCTATTTATGGAATTAGATACATTTTTAACTTCTGGAACAAGAAAGTGCATTCTCTTATAAGCTAGTATGGTCCAAGGGAGATCACTAAATGATTCTTGAACCACACTGTGTTAGTGATGCAATCTACATAAATAAAACAGCTGTGTGTGTGTGTGTGTGTGTGTGTGTGTGTGTGTGTGTGTGTGTGTGTCTATGTGTAAATGTTTAACCAATAAACTTTTAAACTACTGGTCACATAACACTGAAATGGACAGGAACTAGTAATCATACACCAAGGATGGCTTGTGATGAGTAAAATCTTTGTTTGGATGGATAAATAATGCATACAGACATATATTGGTAAGTTGCAATGTTCATTTTTACTTTACAACATTTTTTACTTCTTTCTGTGCATGCCCAAATTCAATTCATCTCTTGAAGTCGTTTAATATTAAATCTTTTTTATGTATCACTCGACAGCTCCATCAGTAGGGAATGTAGCTAGAGCACTAAATGTTTTTGGTTTCAATTTTAACGAATAACCAATCCTCATTTCAAAAACGAAATAAGATTAGTTTTGGAATTTTTTAAAGCTGTTCAACACATGTCAGTATGAAAAGTGGACATTAGATCAAATATGATGATTTTGTTGTCTTTGCGTTCGATCAACTCTCGAATCTAACAAGAGAGAGATAGAGGGGAAGGCTGTTTGGGTCATGTATTTAATATCAATTTCATACCTGCTGCTGTGGTCAATTGGTTACCTTGTCATTCTTAAAGTTTGTGAGTTCAAACCTCACTTGGGGCATCATTATTTTGTTACTTTGATTTTGTCCCAAAATAAGCATAGACATTTCAAATTACAATATTGTTAAATTTTTGCTATCAATTTCTTTTCTGTAATCTATGTTATTTATAAGTAATAACTTCCTGTACTATGGGAGAAAAATTGTCAGTTCAAACCTCATCAGATTCGATATTCAAGTAAAAATTTCTAAGTTGAAAACCCAAGGGATGTAGGTAGCCATGAATGAGAATCTTATCAACCAAGAGATGTCAACATGTATTCAAGTAACAATTTCCAAGTTGAAAACACAAGAGATGTAGGTATCAGTAAATAAGAAGCTTATCAACCAAGAGATGCCAATGTGTGTTCAAATAAAATAATTATTTTTACTCTGAATTTTGTCCCAAAATGAACTTAGATATTTAAAATTAAAATATTAAACAGATCTTTTAGTTTTTCCTTTTTTTTTTCTGTAAATTAGGGAAATTAGGATCCTGGGTGACACCATGTAGCTTGCTAGTTATTTTTAAAATAGCTGCAATTACAGATGAGAATATTATTTTTAAGTAATAATTTCTAATGACTAACTAAATATGTCCCAAGACTGACATATAGATGGTCCCACTAATAAAATGATCCATATGATTTTTTATGAAGTACTAATCTTCGGATAGCACATGCCCAAATCTTAGCCCAGCCAGACATGACATTACTCAAATATTTGACTATAGTTTAAATTCTTTCAAAAAATGATTGATCCACCTCAGAAGATTTGTAAAATGCATGCATTTTTTTTTTTGGAAAAATAGTATATAAATAGATAGTAGACTGAACAAAAAAAAAGAATGTTAGTTTCACTTTCTTTCTCTCCTGAGTTTGAACCTCAATCGGGACATAATTATCTTTGCTCTGATTTTGTTCCCTAATGTACTAAAACACTTTAAATTACAATATTAAACAGATTGTTTAGTTTTTACTTTTATTTTTTCTGTAATATCGGGAGATTGAGACTTGGAGCCATGCTAGCTTTTTCTAAAAAAACAAAAATGTTAAAGAATATCTTTTATTTTAAATCTGTAAATTTTCAATTTTTTTTTTTTTTTTTTTTTTTAGTGGAGCAGTTGGACCATCGGCAGAAACTTCTAGCGAAAGAGAAACCGGTAAGTCAAATGGATTTTATTTTGTTATTTTGTATTTTTTGTTAAATAAATTTTTATAATTTATCATTTGAAATGATTATTTTTTTCTTTTTATATTAGAATTGAAATTTTTTTCACTTTCTTGTTGTTTGTTTTTTAATTGAATCAGTTTAATTCTGTTTATTTAGTTGAATAATAAAAAAAATACATTTTCAGTCGAGAAAATCATCATCATATGATATAAATCCAAAGATTCTATTGCAGGCATTGGTTTCCCCGATAGTTTTCTCGTCAGAATTCTTTCTAGAAAGGCATAAGGGATTATGGGAGGGACCACATGAAGGTTTCCAACATCATAAGAGGAAGTGATTGTTTTGTGGAACAACTAGATTTGGACTTGGAACATCCAGGTCATCAGTCCGTGTCATTAACCACTAGACAGCTATCACCTCCCAGCCGAGAAAATGATTCTCATTTTTTAAAAGAAAAAAAAACAAAACAATCTAATGCAAAAAGTAAAGTCAGGTGTTTTATTGTTTCTTTGTCATTAATACGTTTACATTCAGCATGTTGTTAAAAAGAATAAAATTTGATTTAATTTTTCTCAGAAAATACTTTGTTCGGGTCGGAATTGTTTAAAAATAGCCGGCATCTTACTTTGTATTGGTCTATACAGAATTATTTCCCTTTTATAGGAATATAAAATATTTTAGAGAAAATAAAAACGATATATTTATGAAAAAAAAAAAATTTCTTTTTTTTTTTTTTAAATATTGCAATTAAATACACTAAAACAATATCAAGTGAATACAACTAGATTGATTAAAAAAAGAAATTGTGAACATCTTAAAAAGTCAATCCACCCCGATTCTTGTAAAGTTGGTTCAGGGGGAATCATTTTATGACTATCCATAGAATTATTTCTCTTAATTTCCTGACTGAATAAACATTTTTTATGACTTCACAATCATATTTGATACTTGATGACTAAAACTAGTGAATATTAGTCATTTTGTTTTTTATTTATCTACTTGAAGTCTAAATACTAAATCAGAATATGTTATGGTTTGTAACTGTATTTTTGGTGGTTTATGACTCTAGGACAGACAAAGTACTTCATTTTTATAATAAACTCACAGGGAGAACTGACGTTGCCCAGGATTGAATGAAGATCAATGAATATTCAATACTTCCAATACTTTTATTGTCATTGTAATCAGTGAAAGCACTTATTTTCGATCAAATCGATTGATTGCCTGCTCTAGCTGGGAACCCACCGTGGTGCACCAAAAGGAAGCTTTACATGCCTTTCCACATTGCAGTTTAGACTGTACTATTTATTTTCTAAAATTATCTCTATATAATGCCTTAAAGTTTAAAATGCAAAACTCAAGTATCATGGTTCAATTGTGCTCTAAGCAGAAACATTCATTTCAAACATGCCCCTGTCTTATTAAAGAACTTACTGTTGATTTTATATGCCTGGCTCTGCTGCTTGTGCGGTGATGAAACTTCTCAAATGCACTTATGATGTTAGACTGTATACAGGTGTTAACTTTCTTGGCGTGTTCCTTCTTTAATAAGATTTTCTCGATTATCGATTTTTGATACTGATCGGAGGCATTCAGACACATAACCTATCTAAAAACACTGCCAGAAACATAAAGTACATTTGTGTGAAATTTCAAAAAGAAATTGGCTCAGCTGTTTCAGAGTTCATAAGGAACAAACTCACACACACACATACAAAGTGCTTTTTATATGTGAGTAGAGATAGTGATTTTTAAATGTTTTACCAGTCTTCATGTTAAGACAGAAATTATGGGATGTGTGTGTGTGTGTGTGTGTGTGTGTAAGGTTAATAAAAGTATAATTTGACTTTATAACACACAAAAAAAAGACAAATAAGAATGATAGAACAATAAATGAATTTCTATTTGTGATACCCCCCCCCCGTCTCCGGTTCCCTTGAAGTACCAAAATAATATGAAAAAAAAGACTGTGCTTCTTCGTTATAATAATGAAATCTGAGGGTCAAAAATGAAATCTGAGGGTCAAAAAAATGAAATTTCTTAAAAAAAAACAATTGTATCTATTATTTACTTCTCCCGTCGATTTTAACTAAAAACAATTATATTCAAGTAAATATAATTGTTTTTAGTTAAAATTGACATAAGAAGTAAATAGATACCATTGTTTTGTCATGTCGCAATTAGTCAAATATTACTGTATTTTTTTAAAATAGTATAAATAGATAATGCATTGGGGAAAAAAAGAAGATATTAATTTCACTTTCTTTCTCTCTTGAGTTCGAACCTCAACCAGGACATAATCATCTTCACTCTGATTTTGTTCCCAAATGTACTTAGACACTTCAAATTACAATATTAAGCAGATCGTTTAGTTTTTACTTTTATTTTTTTCTTAAAAAATAAAAAATATTTTGATGAATGGGTGATATTCACCATTAATTGTAACAAGATGGACTGCAGTTACTTCTCCTGACTTCATGTTGCGTATCTATATATATCTATAAAAGTGAACGTATCTGTGTGTGTGTGTCTGTGTACATTTCCCTACACAATAACCCTGTCAATTTTCAGTCTACAGACTCGAAATTTGATATACAGGGTACTGAGATTTGGGAAAATCTTTGTGATCAATTTTCGGCCAGAAATTTGACTGTTAAGAGGTTAAAATTCAATGATTTGAGGGTACTAGTGCACTTATTGATCCGTGCTGAAATAATAACGTTATTATTTAAAAAGCCATTCTTAACATGGGAGGGTGTTTTGTACCTATTCTATAATTTAACCTTACAATTGAATAAAAAACACATCATAAAACTTTAATTAAACTTGGAAATACGATTTAAAAAAATAGCGCGGATCAGTAAGTGCACTAGCACCCCTTTGAGAACTCTACCAAACTCCTCTGACAATTTTGGTTCTAAACACTTAAAATCTTATATATAGGTTCCTTGGACATGGATCTAACTTGATAACTTGATTTGAGCCCAAAACAATAAATGTTAAGGGGTCATAATAGGGATCAAAGTTAAAAAAATTGACTTTTTTTTTTTTTTTTCAAACATACACCTCCAAACACCTGGACAACGCTGGGATGAAATGCTAGTTTATGTATAAACATGAAATTTATTTTGAAAACTATTTTCATTAATAATTAATTTTCTATCCAATTGTTTTTTGTAATTTTTTGGATATGTTACTAAATTCGACATGACAATTAAGTTAGTTTTACTTGAAATTCAATATTTCCATTTTCGAATTTTGCTATTATAATGAGAAAGCGCCCCAAAGACATACTTCAGTTCTGACTTTTGTATAACATGATGCAACTGCAGTTAAATGTTAAAACTAAGTACATATTATTGTTCATATATCTTCTATACTATTATGTAAAAGGAACTTTGTGTGTGTTCTCTATGGATTCGAAAACGGTTGGGATAATTTTTATTAAATTTTACACAGAGGTAATTTATTTGCTTGGCAGTTTCTTAGATAGGTTTTGTATCGGAATGTGTTTGATAAGAATGAATAATTGAAAAAATCCAATGAAAGAAGGAACTGGCAATTTTGACCAAAGTTAACAGTTTACACAGTCTAACATCACAAATTTGAGAAGTTTTATTACCACACAAGCCAAAAAGCAAGGCATATAAAATCAACAGTAAGTTTTTGATATGTCAGGTGTGCGTTTAAAATGATTGTTTTTTTTTTTTATTGATTTTTGCATTTTAAACTTTAATTCAAGCCATTACATAAAAATGAATTCATAAAATGAATAGAAATGTAGACTGTAATGTATTGTGAACTGTCACTGCAGAAAGGCATATGAAGCTTCCTCTTGATGCACCGCGATGGGTCCCTAACTAGAGTAGGCAATTAATTGATTTGATTGAAAATGAGCAATTTCACGGATTTCAATGACAATAAAAATATGGGAGTGTGAAACATTTGTTGATCGTCATTCAATCCCTGTCAACATCGGATCTTTCTGCTGATATATATATATATATATATATATATATATATATATATATATATATATATATATATATATATATGATGTATGATCAGTGTTAGCTTGTTAATAGAATAATTGGAGTGCTGAAAGTATATTTGGTCCTAAAATTTACATTAAAATTAATCTCTAATGAGTTTGAATATTTTGTATTTGTCAATTCCTGTTAAAAGTTTTTTTTCTTTTCAGTTTCTGAATCCAGTTATGAAACAAATCCAAGCAATTCTCATTCGTCATTTAATCAAAATTCGGATGTAGAAAATCCATCTGTGTAAGTTTTCAAATTAATTCACAAAAATGTAATTTTTTTTTTCACACCTACAATGATTTCTTGTTTGCTTTTTATAAAGAAATAATTGAATTTTCACAGGATTTTTTTTATTGAATGTAAAAATATAATCATTTTCAAATTTGTTGCTATATTAATAAAATTATGAGATGACTTCACGTGTGTGTCTGTGTTTGTGTGGGGTAATCGAGAATATTTCATCAATTTTATCACAAAACCAATTTTTTAATGATACAGTAGAACCCCAGGATACTGTGGCCCTGGGGTACTTGCTTTTCAGGTTACGATGTGGAATATGTTTTCCGGTCCCTGATTATGGTATTTGCCCTGCCTTATAGTGTTATTTATGATGTTATTTGATTATATACATGTGTATTTTATACTGTACTGTATTTTGTTACTAATTTTTAATATCGTGTCCCAGGGTTCTACTGTATTACCGTTTTGATTCGTAATCAGCTCTAATAATACTCTTCTGAAGGTTGAAGGTTCAATACTTACTGCAGATGATAATAATTAAGAATAATAATCATGGTTGATAGAAAGTAGACTTTGTATTTATTTTAAGCCACCTCCTGACTCTAGCATCTCTTATTTTGTCCTTTAGTCCTCACATTCTGTAAGCAATATTTCTGACAAAGAAGAAAGAATTGTTGTTTGAGGGGGGGGGGTCAGAATCTATCCATCTCACACTTGTCATTGGTTAGTTTTAGACCTTGAAGTATATATATATATATATATATATATATATATAGTAATTTATAAAATATATATGGCGATTAAGCCTGACGAATCCTATAGTGGATGAAACGCAGAATATTCAGTGTAGCTTAATCGCGATATATATTTTATAAATTACTAACTAGCTCTACCTACGTATTGAGCACTTTTGAAGTAAATACTTAAAGTTTACGCATAAATCTATACTTTCGTATATTAGGTTTATGTAAGTAAATGAAGTAGTTATATATATATATATATATATATATATATATATATATATATATATATATATATATATATATATATAAAATTTAAATGGGAATTTGAAAACTTTGAAGTGTCGAATATGATGATAAAATCATTTTTATTTACTGATTTTTTTTTGTAAGTCCGATATTTTGCTAATACATAGCCTCATCAGGGTCGAAAGTCCAGTTTGTGAATTTCTTTTTCTTTTTCTTCATTTTGGTGTTATGGCGAAGAGAAGAAAATTTATGTGCCGTTCCGGTGGATTCAAGTGTATAATGCTCCAGTTTCGAGCGGGATTTAAAGTAAAAAAATGGTCACACACTTTTTGAAGACCCTTATTTTTAAAGTAAAATTTAAATGGGAATTTAAAAAACTTTGAAGTGTCGAATATAATGATGAAATCATTTTTATTTACTGATTTTTTTTTTCTTCTCTTCGCCATAACACCAAAATGAAGAAAAAGAAAAAGAAATTCATGAACCGGACTTTCGACCCTGATGAGGCTATGTAATAGCGAAATATCGGACTTATAAAAAAAAATCAGTAAATAAAAATGCTTTTGCCATTATATTCGACACTTCAAAGTTTTCAAATTCCCATTTAAATTTTACTTTAAAAGTAAGTGTCTTCAAAAAGTGTGTGACCATTTTTTACTTTATATATATATATATATATATATATATATATATATATATATATATATGAATAAAAAAGAATACGAAAAGTATAAAAGCTGATAACTTTTCTTTATTCGTTTTCAATTGGTGACGTGCAGGAATACAAAATAATATTATGAAAAAAATAAAAAACTTTTTTTATAAAACTTTTTATTATTTTTTTTATATATATATATTTTAGCTTTTTATGTCAAATGGCTATATGCTTTGTCTGGAATGATTTTCATGAAGGAAAAAAACAAAAACCGAGAACAATTTTCATCTGTGGATTAAATAAAGCTTTTGGTTCAAAATTCCATATAAGTACCCAAGTTTGATAGGATGTACCTGAAGAAGGTCATTGTTCAAAATGTTATGAAAATAACAACCAAGATGAGAGGAGTAGTAGTAGTAGTAGTAGTAGTAGTAGTCAGAATAATCCGAAGAATACAAATATTTACTTAATTATTTGAATAATGATTAAAAACAAAAATTTTTTATTATACAATGTTTAAGTCATCTTTTAAATTTATTGCATTTTGCGTTAAATTTTAAATTTATAATCACATTAAATATTTAAAAGAAATAAAGTATTTAGATGATAGTGGCAATCTTCTGTCTAATGAGACAATGGCGTTCTGCATCCAGTCTTGTGCACAATAGCATCTACTGTGGCTGTAAAGTCGAAGCTGGATTGCTCTCGGATACAGGCTTCGGCGGGTGATAAGAAGATCTAGGTTTGCCCAGTTACCGGTTCTCAGCATTGTAGACAAAATTCAATGGAATGAAAAGCCAATACAGTCAGAGCCAACACAGCTTCAGGAGTTGTCGGAAAAACGTTGCCGTGCTTCACCATCTGCATATCAGGACTCCAAGCTTTTTTTTTTTTTTTTTTGTCAGGGTTTACTCCTTTAGAGTTTGTTTTTCCCAAGGCATCCACAAAGCAGATTCAATTCAATAAAAGAGTAATAATTACGTCATACAATATTTTTATTCGGATTCTATAATACCACATTTGAAAAAAAAAAAGTTTTTTTTTTTTTTATCACTTTAGAATTTTTAGTCAAATCTATAAAATTGTTGAATAATATGAAGAAAAAAAAAACCCTTCGCTTCTGATGAATGGATAGCCATGAAACTGCAGTAAAACATTCAGATCAATCATAAATATTGATTATTGTCAAATTGAAGAATATAGATATAGATATAAAATGTCCTGTACTTTTATTTTTGTTTTTGTTTTTTAAATAGGATTTTGAGATTTAAATTCAATCAAATTGGGTATTAATTGAACGAAATTGTTAAAAAAAATTGTATATTGCTAATTGTTGTTTTAATCTTTTCTATTTAAAAAAATGATTAAATGTAAAATTAAAAAAAACTTTCAATCATCTAATTAAGTGAGGATTTGCTAAGAATTTTAAAAATCCAGTTTACATGTCTAAAATGTTTTGTTCTATTCATCAGTTTAAAGGCCCCCAAATATTGTTAAAATTTCGAATGGTGACAAATTAATTACCTGCCCCTCCTTTTTTATTTTCAGTCATTATTATTAACTATTTATTTTTATTAACATCAACTATTTTTATCAACATGCCTGGCTTCTTACAAAGCAATCAAAATGTATTCTGGTGGATTGAATTTGGTGCTTATTTACAATTACACTTAATTTAAAAATGAGAAAAATACAGAAAAATCTTTATGACATATGTACTCATCACGGAACGAAGATGTTATATTCCAAAACTCAAGTATTTTGATTTTAGCAATTTTAATACTAAAATAGTAGCTGATTTTGATCTCGATAGTTCAAATTAAGTTGTCTCCCCATTATTTATATATCATGGACGATCAAAAGACTATACCTTACTTAGTCATAAAATTTGATTTTCTTAGTTAAACAAAAATAGTACTTGATCAATTTATGTAATTTTTGGAATATGACATTTTTGTTTTGTGACGAATATATACATAATAAAGATTTTCTGTGTTTTTGTTTTTTTAATAAGTTTAATTCTAAAAACAAATCTTTTTTTAAAAAAAAAAAGAAAAGATTTTTTAAAAAGTTTGTTTTGTTATTTTGCACTATTTTTTTTTTATTTCAGTAAATAATTAAGAGTATATAAAAAATATATAAGTTACATAATGGCACAAAATGCACACACAGATACAAACACATGAGAATTGCTTACACAATTTTAGTAATACATAGATTAAGAAGTATGCATTTTATGATTGGTTAATAATATTAACTATATCACAAAGTGATAATTCTTATTTACTCATCCCACCGTCTTTCCAAAAAGGAACAGATACTTATGCAATTTATGCACCATGCTATTTTTTTTCACAACAAAAGAAAGATTGTTGGTGACAAAGGAATTCACTCCCGTTCGTCTGTTTGTTTGTTTGCACTTTTCTCAATAACCACACGTTGGATTTTTCGGAAATTTTGCGCAAACATTAGTCATGGTGAAAGTAATTTTTTTTACTTGTGAAGGGGGACTCTGCATGTTCAGCTTCTTAAGATTTTCAAGTTAAATTCAATTTTTATGGTATCTTTTATTCATTAAATTGTTTAGTGAAAGTGCGGGTAGTTACAAAACGTCCTCGCTACTCCATGTTAAGAATAGGTTTCTAAGTGATAATGTTATTACTTCAACACGGTTCGTATTCTGCATACCAAGGGACGCTGGATTGGAACAAAAATAATTCCTGAACCAAGAAAAAGTTCTCACTTTTTTTTTTATCTAAAACTCAAAATAGTTAATAATCAAGGGGAGGCTACTCTTCATGCATGGTTGTGTCCCTTTGTGTTGAAAAATCTTTTTTTTTAATCATTTTCTGTAATTTTTATTATTTGTTAAAATGTTTTTTTTTAATTATTTTATGTCTTTACCTTTTCAGTGACCCCCGAGATATGAATAGTTCTTCTCAAAGTATAATTTCAGCTTTAAAATGTCGCCTGAAAGAGAAAGAGGGGAAGTTAGAAGAGAAACACAAATGCCTGATTTGCATGGTGAGTAAGAATATTGGTTCTTCTTATTTATTGTTCCTATTTACAATGTCTCCCCACGGGACAGAGTTAGACACCAGGGTCGTTTTTTTTAATGTGGAGAAAAGGAACAAAAATAAAAATTGTCTCAGTCGTGAAGGATTTCTCCTCGACTGACAGAGAACAAAAAATTGAAGTGCAGCATCTGAAGAACAGCAAAAATTGAAATATTGAATTTGAAACCATTGGTATCTACTGAATTGCCATGTCACAGTAATGAACATATCCAAAAATTACGAAAGACAATAAGGTAGAAAAATTATTAATGAAAATAGTTTTCAAAGACAATTAGTGAAAATTGAGTTTTGATTTTAAAACAAAAAAAAAAATGGAGAGTTCTAATTGTAATAAAAGGGAGGTAAATATTTTCTGAAAACTGAAAATCTTTGGCCAATTTAGCAAAATTAAACCCTGTGATAGTGTCCAGTGGAGACGAAAGTATATCATTGCGGACTCCACCATTAGTTTCTCGCTCTTAGACATGGTCCAAAAAATGAGTCTCAAATTTAATAAGCTCCAACCTCTGTCATATTGCGCAATGTTGCATCCCCATAGCACTTTTACAAGTACTTTAGTACTTTTGGGCTCTTGACATACTGCTGACTAACCCAACAAGCAGCAAAATCCCACCCCTTCACTGCTGAGGTCTCTAAATTCTAGAAAGCGTTTTACTCTAATAATAGTTTCTTGTCTCAGACTGCTAAACTTTGGAAATCCCTCCTTGCTTCATGCTTCCCTGACGTTACTAACCTGGAGTTTAGATATAATGTGAACAGACATCTTGCTGCTCAATTCCCTACAGTCTCCTATTAGACATGATCCTAAATAGTAGCCCTTTATATTCTAATTGGCAGTATATCTTTTGTGTGGCAGGGAAGAGTAAAAATAAAAAAAGCTTGGGATTAATGCATGAAACCAAAAAGCTTAAATTTAGGGGATTTTTCTTTCTTTTTTTTTTTTTTAAATTGACATGAAAACAAATAAAATTGTCTCATCTTTTTTTTTTTTTTTTAAATTGACATGAAAACAAATAAAATTGTCTCATCTTTTTTTTTTTTTTTTTTAAATTGACATGAAAACAAATAAAATTGTCTCATCTTTTTTTTTTTTTTTAAAATTGACATGAAAACAAATAAAATTGTCTCATCTTTTTTTTTTTTTTTTAAATTGACATGAAAACAAATAAAATTGTCTCATCTTTTTTTTTTTTTTTAAATTGACATGAAAACAAATAGAATTGTCTCATCTTTTTTTTTTTTTAAATTGACATGAAAACAAATAGAATTGTCTCATCTTTTTTTTTTTTTTTAAATTGACATGAAAACAAATAGAATTGTCTCATCTTTTTTTTTTATTTTTAAATTGACATGAAAACAAATAGAATTGTCTCATCTTTTTTTTTTTTTTTTAAATTGACATGAAAACAAATAGAATTGTCTCATCTTTTTTTTTTTTTTTAAATTGACATGAAAACAAATAGAATTGTCTCATCTTTTTTTTTTTTTTTTAAATTGACATGAAAACAAATAAAATTGTCTCATCTTTTTTTTTTTTTTTTTAAATTGACATGAAAACAAATAGAATTGTCTCATCTTTTTTTTTTTTTAAATTGACATGAAAACAAATAGAATTGTCTCATCTTTTTTTTTTTTTTTAAATTGACATGAAAACAAATAGAATTGTCTCATCTTTTTTTTTTATTTTTAAATTGACATGAAAACAAATAGAATTGTCTCATCTTTTTTTTTTTTTTTAAATTGACATGAAAACAAATAGAATTGTCTCATCTTTTTTTTTTTTTTTAAATTGACATGAAAACAAATAGAATTGTCTCATCTTTTTTTTTTTTTTTTGTTCATTTCTTTCAAACTTTGCAATTTGATCTTATGTTTTTTTTTTTTTTTTTTCTTCCTTTCTTTCCATGCTAAGGAATCTTACAAGGTGCCGCTAACGTCTGTCCAGTGCTGGCATGTGCATTGCGAACAATGTTGGTTGAAGACGTTGGTAAGTATGCAAAAAGTCGCTCCTCAAACGTGTAGTTTTTTGTCTGTTGACAGAATCCTGCTTAGTTCTAGAATTGAGTTATGTTTAGGATCATTTGTTTTAATTGTTTAAATTAACCATAATTTAAAATTAACCGAACAAGTTGCTAATTTCTTTCTCTTAGCTGTTTATAAACTTCTTCTGTCTGTCTCTAACTCTATGTTAATTCAACCATTCTCTAATATTTCGTAATGTCACTGTGAGCATCTAGAGAAAGAGTGACTCTTTTTTTTCAGTGTGTCTATCTAATTTGCAAGAATGTCTTGAAGGAATTGTTACAGTTTATAAATTTTTGGTTCAAATCAAAGAAAAATGAATAGTGGTAGTTATCTAGTAGGTTTTGGATGTGTTTGGTATATTTTTTTTTAGGTCGGTGCAAAAGTTTTTGCTGGTTGAAAATTTTATCTTGAAAAAAAAAACAAAAAAAACTGTTTTTGAAAATCTCTATTCAGAACAATAGTGACGTTTGCTTTCTTTCTATAACTTGATTTCATCTTTCAACGAGTTTATGTAAAATTCTTTAGGTTATGATGTGAAGTATGAATCCAACTTGTTTACAATCTCTTCTTGTGACATTAACCTAAAGCCATCTAAATGGTTTTGTAATGTAATTCTCAAAATAAGTGATGCTCTGAGGGAGCTAGATCAGAAGAATATGACGGCTGACACAAAGTTTCCACAACGAAATCCTCCTAGAAGATCTTTGGTCAGTAATGTTTTGTAAGGATGAGCATTATCATGATGGAAGATGACTTTCTGCTGATCAAAGAAGTTCGTTTTTGAGTTGACATGTACGAGAATATTGCGGAAAAAATATTTGTAATGCTTTAATAATGTGAAAGCAAAACTGATCCATTAATCATGGTGATATGTTTAAGTAATAATAATATACATGAAATAAAAGAAAATGATTTAAAATGCACCTTCTATACACAGACAAAAACTTTTTTACCGACCTGATATAAATATACAGATCAAATTCTAAATATTTAATTAAATAGACTTAAAAAATGTACATTCTTTTCTCTTTTTTATCATTATTTCTGAACTTATTCAGTTTGTTTCTAAAGTGAATACACATTGAAACTAGTGTTGGGACAATGACTCGGAAAAATCGGAAAATTTGGCGGTATTGGAATCGGAAAAATTGGTGCCTATTTTCTGATGCCAAAACGATTTTTTTAATTCTCTTTTTTATGAGTTTTTTTTTTTTGTTGTTGTTAAGTAAAATCTTCTGGTAATAATTATAAAATAGTAAGTATTTATTGATTTTAAAATACCAACTAAAATAAAATAAAGCTAAAATCGATCGATCATCCTTCACAAGGAAAATATCTGCATATTACGAAAATCGGGGAAAATAACAATCTTATAGTTAAATAGTTAGAGATTTATAATGAATCAGAATCAGTAATTTAGCACGGAATCGGTAATTGTATCGGAATCGGGGGGGGGGGGGGAAATATCGGTATTATCCCATCACTATTGAAACCATTTGAAACCTTATTCGGTAACTAGCCGGAAGACACCCAGTCTTGCTGGATCATATAATATTATTAAATATATTTTAGTTCGTGCAAATTTTGTATTTATTATTACAGAGCCAATTGTTTACTGAACATTATATTGTACCTAATATT